>NW_026865216.1:0-21746 GCF_026571515.1 Ruditapes philippinarum
CGCGTTATTCATGAATTCGCGTGGCAAGGGTCAGAAATTTATATTCGGCGATTAATTGAATTTTATTTCCGCAATATAATAGGGTAGGTTGAAGGTAATTTTTTCCTATACTGTGTCTCTCTTATGCAAGGTAAATGTTAAAATGGTATTAATAAGAGAAGGTTTTTTTATTTATTTCATTTTATATACAAAAATGTACCTTCATACATGTAATTGATTTATTATGAACTTTTTTTCTAATCATTTATCAAATTTGTTTTTTCTTTGCAAATAACATGTTTGATAAAACGTTAAATGTTTGTAAGAAGGTGTTGTATTACTTGTTTTTATAATACTTTAATATACCGTATGAAAAATTGTCCGTTGATCACTGTTTTTACCCGTAAATCTATTGTCCATCCTAAACAATATGTGTTCACATTTGTCTGTAAAAGTGCAAAATGTGTGGATATTGTCTCTTTTTGGGTTTTCATGCACTCGTATTCATGACGAAAAAGGAATGGGAAAAATCTTTAACCTTCATATATTTATCATGATGTATATAAAATATTGCACATATAAATTATTTGCATTCAGTTATTGTATTCATTATAAAACTTAGTCACAATTCGAAACAATTGTCATCAGATTTATTTTTTTATAATGTATGTTATGTTATTATATAAAATTTACGCGGCATCATGAATTCGCGACGTGACCGATTCGCGAATAATAGCGAAAATTAAAACATCGCGAAAAATACCGGATTTACAGTAACTAAAAAAAGCCTTTGAGATATCAACGTGAAACTTCATAGGTCGATATATCTTATTGACGAGGAATGCTGTGCTTAAGAATGATAACTCTACCCTTTATAATTTTTGAGTTGTTGCCCTTTGTTATTTTTCATACTTTATCTCAAAAAGTGTTAGAGGTATCAACTTGAAACTTCATAGGTGGATAGATCATATTGAGGAGGAGTGTAGCACACAAGAATGATAATCTACCCTGCATTATTTTTGAGTAATTGTCCTTTGTTATTTTCAGCAATCAGTATTCACATAGGTTTCAAATTTGTAATTATTTTAGCCATCAGTTTTCATTACCAAAAGACCTCTTAAGATTGAATTACTCTCTCTGCTCTACTACATATACATTCTTACAATGAGCAAAAAAATCGACGGGGGATGGTCATGCTAACTTGGCTCTTGTAATTGACTTATATTGTGCCAAATGACACGAAAAATGAGAAGCCCTGTAAAACATCTCATTTAATTCGGGGTGATAACCGCACAATAAAATAAAAAATGAGCATATTTGTATAAAAGCTATTACATAAATTTTTCTTATTTTGGTCTGTTTTAATTTGGGGAATTATAAAAAAAATATCAAAGTTTATGTTGTTAGGCTGTTATTCATATATCTATTGACAAATAAGCATTCAACTCCAACATTATGCAATAGAGCAAACGACCCTGTATCATTTAAAGCAAACCGTGTTTTTAATTTGACTTTAGTTCAATCATGCAGTCTCCTATGAAAAGGAAAGGGTGAATACTTTTAGAATCAAATCCAAAGAAAAGGGATCCGACTAGAGTTTCAGGGTTCACTGTGGTCGTTTTCGTAGGGACGCTAAATATTCTTGGACAAAAATAACGTTTTTCTGAATGGACACCAAGGGAAAGGAACATAAAGGAAATACAATGAAGAAATTAAGAAGAGAAGGTAATAAATATCTGAACAAATAAATTATGTTAACCCTACATAAATGTATGATTCAATTAATTATGTAACGAGAAATGCTATTAATAATCACCCATTGCTTTGCTTTGAAAAAAAATGTTAAAAAAACATTTTTTTTTTCGATGGTAGTTAAGTGTAATAAAGGGAACTAATTAAAGCTTTCAAATCATTATACATTTACAAAAGGAAAAACAACATACATTTGTAACCTTATTCAGTGTATGTAAATTCGCCACAAAATGTCAATTGTAAATTTTTATTTTTATTGTTTTTGTTAGATGGGCCCCGTTCATTTGTTTTTTTGCTGGACTAAAATAGAATAATCTTTTGCCGAAACTCGTTTGAGAAAGATATCAGGGAGAAATACGTATTCCAGTGAAAAAATCAAGCAAGCTGTTGATATTGCCGTCGAATTGTATAATGTTCCGGTAAGAGGATGGCATATACATTTTTACCTTTATGGATCGTTCATATCAAAAGTTGAATTTGGAACACGCGTGTAATAAAATCTGATGGAAATTTGACATCTTTCAGCTAGACAACTTTTCAATTTTCAACACCACTAGCCCATGATAATCCTAACTCCGATCAGTGCATACTCATATTAAATTGTAAAATGAAATTTAACAATACACATTTATCCCAAAATTGAATACAGATTATTCTAAAAATTGAAAGTCGTCGACAATTACTTTTTAAAGTCATCAGAGCAATATATTTAAATTTGAAACAATTATTTTCATTTGAAGTTGCATTTTATTTCTCATTTTAACCAAAACATGGACCACTATGTAATACTTTCCGGTGTCTGGATGAAAAACTCGAAGTTTATCAATTTGTCATAATTCGAATAAACGTTTCAATTTGATTAGGTTACAGGGCAACATTACCTTTGTTCATTGGCTAATGTGTTAACGTTGTCGTTTTATTATTGTTTTAGGAACAAAATATTTTCCCGATAAAGAATTATCATAGCGAAACGGAAAGGGACACTAATAAATAGATTCTGATCTAACTGCACTAAGACAGATGATGTACTTTGGAACAGATTTCCTCCGTTCTACATAATATGCAACTTCATCAACTGCAATTTGACACATAACAATACATAGGAAAATATAAAACAAACCATTCCAGAGTGAATTGTTACTTGTGATACTGCAGCTTCGTTTACTGATATTCACACATTTGATTAAAGATAGATATCAAAGATTTTCGAGAATAGCAATTTCGAACAAAGTGAATTGTTCCATTAATGTGATAACACAAAAAAAATGTTTCACATTATTTGATTTGAAAAAAGATAATATATTTGAAAACATACTTTTGGACGAATATGGCTTAGACAGTTTGGGAGTTTGGGGGTGGTTTTTGTTTTATTCATAAGACATATATCAGTGTATAAGAACTATTAAACTTCCTCTATACATAAAAGTTCATGTGTATGGTTTTACATTATAATATGCACAATTTAATTGTGTCCCTCATAGCACTCATCCTAGTCATGTTCACACTCTTGAATTATTGTTTAAAAAGTCATACTTTCTTTACTTTCGATTTAAATACCACATATCATACTTTTAATATTTTTCATTCTGTCTGGATTCTCATATAACAAATCATGCTTCTTCGTTTTTTTAACATTTTTGAATTCCAAACATCATTCTCAGACTAGCATAATTTGTACTCATTAGTACACTCCCGAATTCTGTACTTCATACGCACATATAATACCTTTTACAACCTCCAACCCTTGAAGTATTTATTGGATATGTCTAAGTTGTTGTTACCATTTTAAAGTCTATCCTACATATCATACTTCTTACAATTTTAAAGTCTGTACTCCAAGCATACTAATACTTGTTAAGGCATTTTAACTGAATGTTTTACATATAAAATATCTTTGAGATATAATTACACACTTGTGTATTTAGTTCTTTATTGCATAATATTGTCGCTGTTTATATATATTCGTGTAGTACGAGTATATCCTATGGAATATGGTAATTTTGTGTTCAAAACACATTTATAACATCTGCATTACATGTAAATATTGAAGAAACAATTCCTATTATTGTCATGTCACAATGATCAAACCAATGGCGGTACTAAGATTTTAAATATCGTAAATTTATTGATACATCATGACATTTGAACAGATCTATACTTAAGAATATAGCAATATAAAAATGCTGTTATAGTAATGAAAAATACTTCATTATATAAATAATAAGATTCCAGCACTACTCAAATAAACAGCTTTTCTCGAACTTAAAGAGGTTACAAATGATTCTTACAATTAAAGTTCGTGTTATCATCTTCTAATTAAATTGCAACGGATAAAAACATATACATATATATACATGTATATATGTATATATATATATATATATATAATATATATATATATATATATATATATATATTATACATATATATATATATATATATATATATATATATGTATATATATATATATATATATAGATGGTGAAAAATTTAGGTTTACAAAATGTATGCTTTTGTTAGATGAATTGACACCCTTATTTGTCTATATTGATGTAAACAGATAATGAAAAGAATAGTGAATTTGAGCTGTAAGATTTTTAGTTTCAACGACTTGTTTTTGTAACAGTGACGGTTGTTATATTACACTTGACAAAGATACAGACACCCATTTCATCACACTCGTTTACATGTAGCGAGCAGGACTGCTTAATGTAGGTGCAACAAGGTATATAAATGTCAATTTCTAACCGGGTTAAGAGATATGTTCTACTTTTCATTTTTTTATATAATTTTTTTGTGATATATACGTATTATGCAGCACTCGATCGCAGAGTAAACAAATACAAAACAATAGCGCTCAAATGTTATCTGCAACTATCAGACCTGCATCGAAACAGTTAAAGTTTTTGTCAAAAATTTAAATCAATATGTACAGAATAAAACGTTGTAACCCTTCAAATTAAATCAAGGTCGGTAGACTGTCCCAAAAATATCCAAAAAGTATATTCTTCCATTTTATCAATCTATCATGTTACTTCCCTTCAAGAAATAAACATATGGTTTATTAGTGAAATTTAAAAGATTCTAATGATTGAATAGATAAAAGGTAAAGGTCTTGTTTATTATAGTGTCACCCCTACTGAAAGGGTCAGCCATTTCTGACTTATGAGACACCTTTTGCTTGCATACCATGTACCTCCCAACTACTACAACTATGCCAGGCACCAGGCGGATAGAAATCGGTAACCATTCATTTTAACTACCTCGCGGCTCACGAAGCGGCCATTTCGGAATGAGTCCCACGAGAAACATTCATCCTTCTATTAACGTTTCCCGTGGGGCTCGAACCTTTGACCTCCCCTTCCGAAGGCGGACGCCTTAACCACTAGGCCAACGGTACCGGTACTTAATATGTTAAGTATTTTAGTTGATAAACAAACAAGCGACACGTATTTTGTCACATTTACGCAAACTGACAACCATTAACATATGAAATAAATATATTTAAAAATCAAGGTTTGAAATACAATCTGCTTGTTTATTATGAGTAGGAAATCCCCTCTGATATCCATCACGCCATGTCTACATGTAAAAATAAAATATATGGTCTTATGGCCTCTGCAGATAGTTTTGCACAAATTGTAATTCTAAACCTCATTATACGTATTTATGCAAACCATGATACGATACGGTGGTTTTCGCTTGCTATTAAAATATTTTTTATTTTTTTGGTTATAACTGCATTAACAACATTCCAATGACATTGATAAAAATATATTTCAGGAAAAGAAGTTGATATAAGAACATTATCAGAAATGTTAATTTGAAAATAGCTAAGAAGTACATGGCTCTATCATGCCAAAATTTCATATGAAGCAGTTTCGGATATACGCCAATTAATACCAATTATTAAATACATTTTTGACCCAAAAATTTGACACGTGAATAGGTTATTCAGTTCCATGTGATTATCATCTTATATGATATGTTTACAGTCGCATTTCTTACAACGAAACGATCGACAATTAAACATGCTTTTTAAAGTGTCCAAGAATGTACAAATTGACAATTATATCTTTATTAAGAAATCACGTTATATGTTAGTTGTCCCGGTTTGTTGTGGACTTATTATTTTACTTCATTTGAGTACCGGTCGATATGATGCTCTAAAATTCCAAACTCACAAAAAATTGTATAATAGAATTGTGAATTGTGCATGACTCGTTATAAATGTCAAAATATGCGTGCCTGGTGTGACACAAATAAACACACTGGAATCATTTTCTGCGTGTTCAATAAAACCATGTTGGTGTTTTCGCCACAATTAACTGCTGTGATACAGGACGTTACTTTAAGTAATCAGTTTATATTATTTTGTGGACTTATGTACGAGGAATTATCCGAAAATTCGTGGGCTTTTTAAATATATCTTGAACGTCAACGTGTATTGTAGTGAAATATGAATAACATACATTGTAGAATATTATCAACACATTTAAAAAGAAACAGTTAACTGCGTCAATTATTAATTTTATATTGCTTTTTAATATGCACATTTACGGCACCCGGCGCACTGTATGAAAAAGCAATTAGTCATCGTATATTTTTTGCTAAAAACTAATAATTAACGAAGAAAACCCGCTAAACATCGCATGTTTCTTCCATGACGTCGTTTAAGTAATTCTTTAAAATTATGGAGGTCATTTTTGTTTATTTTTGTTGATATCGCAAGACGCCGATATTGTTTACAACGGGAAAATGACGGACATAAAGAAAATCGCGCCATCATACAATTTTGTTGTTATTTGGGAATGACACCTGTAAAATATTTGAAAAAATCATCAGCCGGACAGAGAAAGTGAATTTCACGATTATTACTGTTAAAGTGGCATAAGAGATTTAGTGTTTTACAGAAAAAAACGGACATTTCTTTGTAACGGTCATTCACTTTGTAACGCTGAAGCACAAGTTGTACGTTATCATGACATTGACGTCAATAACTTTTTGGAGTGCGCCGCTGCCGCCGATATGTGTTTATGTAAAAATTTAATATTGCTGTAATATTAGAAGCTACTGACATGATTTTTTGTGTTTAATTGTTATTTATTCTTCTAAGCAGTGTAAGAATTTGAAATCAATATCTCAAATATATTTTACGCAACATAGAATGTCCACGAATTTTTTGATAAACCCGCGTATATTGGCCGTTGAAATAACAGCATATTAAAAATGAATATGTTATTATATGGAAAGGCGCAAGGAACGGCAATTAAGTGCTGACTGTATCCTGGCTTAAACTTAAAAGTTTAAAATACACAAACAGATAATGTAGTGTCTTGTTTATAAGCGGTATATTCGATGGGTATATTGATTGTTAGAATGAAAGTGCACAACTTGAACAAAATCCAACGAATGTCGTTACAGGCGTCTCTGACGGCGACATATGTATGAAAGGGAGAGACTTTTCGGATTGTACTTGGATTTGAAAGTCGGATAGTTATTTATTTTGCTTTATTTTTGTTTATTTTTAATTCAAACTATTTAGTTATTTTATGTATCAAGCATGCATTCATAAGACCTTTTCTATATCCATATATTTTTATTTGTGTTTTATTAAACCGCGATGTCTAAAGGATAATTATGACGTTAAGTTGCTAATAAGTATTTGTCTTATAGAAAAATTTCGTCGTGGAAGATGTGATTATAACACAGCGTTGTTAACGTGAGGACAAAACATGATAACTGTTCGTACAAAAAATCAAGCCAATAATTAATAGTACACGGCAAATAACGTACCTGCTGTCAAAATAATGCAAATGATGATACAAGCATGAAACTGTCAGGAATCATCTTTAGACTATGCAGATTTCAAAAGTGAAGTTGACTCAAATATATCTATGCTTATTCAAGATGGTCGCCATTTTCAAAATGGCCGACATATAAAGTTGACGTACATTATATCTTTTCAGACAGACTTGAAACTCATCTATTGAAAATTTGCTTTCATACCTATTCAGAAACTAAGATGGCGTCCAATATGGCCGCCGATTTTATGCAAACTTGATATACCTCTTTTGAGGTATAATTTGTTGCACACAGAATGCTGTTTTCGATATAAAAGAGTTTAAACTAACCAGTAAAAACAAATTATATGTTAACAATATTGAAAGTCAAGTTTTCAAGATTTTTTGTACAAACAATATATTTAAAAATATTAAACAAAAATGTGCCATTCTTTGGCCTTTTGCTCTAACATAGTTCTAGGTCGATGTTCAAAATTCAAAAAAGTTACTTAGTTTCTTAAAGTGTGTTTGATATTCAATTAACAATACGTTTCATTGTATAAATGTAACAAAAACATATATTCTGTAGGTTTTACTATTTGTTAAAGTGGTTGGGGTAAATTCATTCAACAATTGTAATACAAAATAACGAAATTACAAAGGTAGGTTATATTCATTTCTTTGTGGGTTGTTTTGTAAAACAATTTACGGACTTCACAGTTATAAAGTATTTTTATTGTATTAAGGTATTTTTGTCATCCTTCAGGTGTAGATGGTGTGCTTAAATATCAATAAATGCACATACAATCATTTGTATACATTATTCAGTTTTAAAATTGATATAACTTGTTTCAGTATTCTTACAAAAATCCACCAATTTTACAAAAAGTAGACTGCTAGATTGAATATACATAAAAAAACATGCTCTAAATAAAATCATACACGTAGTTGGAAGAAATGTTTTTTATTTACAAATACAATATTGCCTTAAAGCTAACCCAATGAATTTTCCATTTTGTATCATAGTCTTGGTAAAGGCTTGTAACAGAATCATTTAAAGTGATATATACTTTCATATCAATGTAATCAAGTATTATTGAATTAGTACTGTTCATTTCTATCAACTTGTTTTAGGACATGATATTTTCATAAGATTCAAAGTGAAATTAAAGCGACTGTCACACCATATAATCTATGTGTAGTGAAATAGGTATCAATGATATAGCTTGACCCACATAACGTTGCTGATGATTTGAAATATAAACTAAATGTATTTCAAAGAATATTTATACTTTGTGTCCCCTCTTAAACAAAAGAGCATTGATGATCTAGATCACTCGTTGATATTGGAGTACGATAAATTCATAATTATAAGGAGTATCATTTTTTCACCAAATACATCTATGATTTATGAACTTTTGGAAAAGAAAAAAACCAAACTAAGCTTTTGAAACATTTTCACAAAGGAAGACTCATTTATTTATATAATTATATTCTATACAAACTAAGTATTTTGACTCTGTGACAACATTTGATAATTTTTATATAGCATCACAATGTGAAGATAAACGATATTTTGTTTGCTCCGTGCACTGTACTTTGGAAGAAAATTTTTAAAACATACGTCAATATGAACTAAATGACATCCTAGGGAAAGCTATTTAAGACTGCATGTACATGATTTAAAGGCCCACCACGAGGGGCACAGTTTTTTAAGTTTGAGATTTGTCTAGGAAACCACATTGAAGTCTTCTTTTAGAAAAATACAATGTCAACATATATCCTTGCAAAGTAGAGTAGACCTCTTTTAAAGTTACATTAATCGCTTTTCGGTCAATTAATGTACATAGATTTGCACAGTAGTAATGTTTTAAAAATCTCAAAAAGCACAATCCACAGACCATAGATACTTAGCATGTAGCCTCACTTTATGCCTTTATTAACATATTTAATGATTCATGCTCAAAGAGTCACCTGGGTTTATAAACTTGTATAGGAAAACACATTAAAAACTTCTAGTGTTAAATTACAATGACTAGAACTAAGATGTACTATGAAATAACATGCATAAATTTGTATGTTGCTGTCAAAAATGGCTTTGCAAAATTGGTATCACTTAATTTATACAGACTACCGTAATAAATCTGTTTTCTCTAAACCTACAGTACATTTCAATGTAATTTTAAGATCTGTACAAAAATTGAATGTATGAGCTATTATCTGAGACAAATTTATACTGCGGCAATTTTAAAAATGGCGGGCATCTTGAATGAGCAGAGGCATTTTTGGCCCACTTCATTTTTTAAAACTTCATGGTCTAAACTTTCATTCTTGTATCACATTTTGCATTATTTTCTCAATTTCCCGCTCCACTATAATAAGTGCAAACATGCAATGTCTTCATTGGTGTAAGTTTGCATTAACATGCTATAACTCAGTTCGAACTAGCTACCAAGGAACAATTGGTGTTATTTGGTGTTACTCTTATAAAACGTATTATGTCAATTCATATATGATAAAAGAATATTGCTCAACGATTATATTAAAATAACAGGGCCTTGACCTTTTGCTTCGTACACGCTTTAAATTGTCAAGTCTAATTTATTTGATGAAGTAAAAATATTCAAACTGTCAATTATTGTTTATCAATTATACATCAACACACTATCTAGACCTTGAACAGATTGACCCTAAACTTACAAAGTTAGAGAAACCACCAAAAGTATCAAACTAATAAAGATAAAATACAAAGGTTAACACATATATTCTTTATGAGCAACAGTGTAAATAGCTATGATTGTAAGAAACATAATGACATTATAGATTATTTACTGTTTCCTCATTTCTGAAAAAAAAAAACACTTCTACTAGCAATATTTTAGTTGATAAATATATCCATAACTCATAAACCATACAATAAACTTTATTGAAATTTTGCATATAGGTGACCTTTAAGACACATAACTGTCGTATGTTGTCAATTTTACAGTTTCTTATAGTGCCCATTACCCATGGTCTACCCTAATTGCGTTATGCACAGGGGCTTAAAATGTTATGTCATTTCTCTTCTCAAACAGAAAAACACACAAATCTAATTCGCGGACACAGTTATAATTTATTGTCTTTATATAGATGAACAACATGAAGAACAACCAGATGATTAAATTATCTAGCAGCAACAGCTGCACCAAGATCAAATACCACAAATTAGTTATTATTTTTTCAAGACGTTCATCAAAAGTTCATTGCATTCCTGTGTTTTCACGTTTCGCGTTTTGTCAATGTCTCTTCTTGTGGGTAGCGGCGGGACAGGGAAAAGGTACTAAGCATGAGTAAGCAGAATTTTGTACTTCACAACAGCAGGTGTCAAGTGCCGTGTGGCAGCCGTAAAAAGTTGCCCCGTACTTCACTTCAGTTTTGTTATATTTTCTGGTCCTTCGGGATCATTGATGCCAACACTATAAAGTGTTGAGAATTGAGTACCGCTCAAGCCGGTGCTAGGGGGCGTGAGGGATGTTGCACTTATACATTGTCCCTCATGTACAGACTCAATCAAACCGAGTCTGCAATTCTTATGTTATTTTGTTGTGATTAATGCTTCCGAGGGATCACTTTGTTTCCAGAATTTTGTACTTCACAACAGCAGGTGTCAAGTTCCGTGTGGCAGCCGTAAAAAGTTGCCCCGTACTTCACTTCAGTGTTGTTATAATTTCTGGTCCTTCGGGATCATTGATGCCAACACTATAAAGTGTTGAGAATTGAGTACCGCTCAAGCCGGTACTAGGGGGCGTGAGGGATGTTGCACTTATACATTGTCCCTCATATACAGACTCAATCAAACCGAGTCTGCAATTCTTATGTTATTTTGTTGTGATTAATGCTTCCGAGGGATCACTTTGTTTCCAGAATTTACCACAAAACATACGCAGCCATCTGTTTAATCGTTTTGTCATTTGCTGCAAGAATATCGAATTGTAAACATAATTATAACGGAAGTGCAAAATGAAATAAAATACAAAAAAAATAGAAAGAAGCAAACCATCAACATGTTAATGTTCAATCTATTAAGTTTGTGGCGTGTGTTAAATTTGCATTAAGATGATCAAAAAAATCGTCTGCAGATTTGTACATTCATACATTCCATTTTCAGTATCAAAAGCAATGTCGATAATCTTAATCAATGAACTGTCCTGAAAGATACTGTCAGCAGCTAGTTTATCCTCTGTAGGCAATTTCGGCTCATTTCCTTTTGTTATTACATGCAGCGCTATCAAAATTGTGTCGTTTACAACGGCTTCTGAAAGAGTCATAGAATATGTTTAACTTGTCTTAAAAGGTGAATTCACAATGTACAGTGTACGTATGTAAAAACTGTAAATTAATCTTAAAATGGAATGGTATATAAGCATATAATTGCCGCAGAAATTATATTATGCGAAAAAAACTGTATGTGTAGAAATATTCGCGGGCTTAAAATTTTCACGATCTTCGCGGTGACATTCGATCCGCGAATTTATGTTAGCGCGAATATTTCTACACCAATAATTCCTTAATAGTCATATTTTTGCGCTTCTATAGAACAATGTATATCGGTGTGTGATATGCTTTCACACTTTTTTATTTAAATGTTTACTGAGTAATTGTGTTTTGTTTTCCAAGTTATTCATGATTTAAAAAAGTTTATGTTTGTGTTTTTATATTGTTAGTTCAGAATAACACACAAAACATGATCTAATCAGATGTCAAGATGTTTATGACGCAAATTATGAATAATTATGCACGTTAACGGGCATTCTTTTCTTTGCTGTAGACAGTGTCTTTTTTCTTTACAATAGTGTATTGTTTGACACCAAGTATTGAAAATAACTGTGATTAAAGTAATTTTCCTTATTTTATAACCTGAGTGGTCTACGCGAATTAATGATTTTTGGCAGTCGCGTCCGCGAATTCAAAATAGCGCGAATATTTGTATAGACCCCCAAAATGGACCTTTCCGCGAAAATTTACTTCCCCGAATCTAAATATACAAACAGTAGTACTCTAAAATATCGATATATAAGATTGAATATTATTCACAGGAAATGAAACCACGATCTATAACTTTTACTTGTTTATCAATTTCATAATAAAAAAGGTTTTACATACGCAAGTCTTTATCATAGCAATTCTTGATGTCAGACTCAATGCGCGATGCAGCATTGCAAAGTATTATCAACAACAGATCAGGGTCGAGGTTTCTAGCTTCACTTGGCTCCTTTTCATCAATATCAAATCCAAAACTCCTCATTTTGGTTTTAAATATCTTAATAAACACTGTCAGGGCTTTGGTATTAGACGGAGTCATCAGATATATCTTTTTGCTGGAATATCCTAAAAATAGATACGCTTTGGCAAAATGTCTTAAGTATTTTGAAGCACAACTTTTATCTCCAATATAATTGACACATGAACAGAAATAAAGACAAAAAGCAGTGTTTGTTGAATTACAAATAATAGATAATGAATAAGTGTATACCATTTATGTTTGCAAATTTATTTTAAATTTCATCACTGAAAATTTGACTGGAATAAGTTAAATAAAAATATTTTTAAATACTTTTAAAATACTTAAGTCAAAACTATCCAATATGTTAATAACAAAGCTCATTTTTAATATTTTGAACAAAAGGAAAAAACACTTGTAAGATATACATGTATAATCAATATATCTAAAATATATCTAATGAGCTACTTTTGCCATTAAGGTAAATCACGTTTTCTTGCACACTCTCCATTTGTTCGTGTCGGAGTTGATTTGTCTTCTGATCAGAGGAGTGGTCCATTGAATCTTTCGGTGGATTAGAGGGAGAAATCATTGTATCCTTCGTTTGTTTTGGGGGAGAATTCATTGAATCATTTGGCTGATTAGAGGCAGGCACTATTGTATTATCGGCTTGACTTTCCTGATTGTCTGAATAACGAAATTCTTTACAGAACTGCAAAATTTGTTTAATGGCTTTTGTATTCATATCGCACTGATATATTTTATCGTCATAGAAACCCATGTCAACCATCTCTCCAATTTTCTTCAAACTTTCTTCGCCTCTTACTTCACCACTAGAGGGGAGCTTTGGGAGAGTTTCTTCTCTCATAACGTGTACCATTACCAGAATAACTCTGTTGTAGTGAACCTCTAAAACAAAATGACATTGTTTCTCTGTTTTCATAGCATCAAATGAGTGTTTGAACCGTTGCAGCACAATAACAATCATTAAATCATTTTAATAACAAATATGTAATAAATATCTTTGTTTCCATACAGGCATACGTTTTTAAATACCTTTACTCTGATACCAATCGATGTAAGTTGTTATTACACGAAAGAGACGTATAGCTAGTAAAAGAACAGATGTCCCAGAAGAAAGATAAATAAAATATTCTGGACGACTTAAATGTAAGTATTGTTAAAATTTAAGAACAGAATTGTTACAATATCAAAACAGGAATTCTTAAAAACATGATTTTAACTTAGGTTGTTACGTGTTATCTTTATCAATATGAAAATGTAAATATTGCCATTAAACTAAATGTATACATGTATTATATATATATATATATATTTCTAAAAAACTTAGTTACTAATCAGGTAAGGATAATTACGTTCAACATCTTTCAGACATTTCTTTACTAAGGCTTTTGTGGATCCGCCTTGTCCTATGTTGCACACGAGAATTAAAACTGCTTCAGGAAGTGCATCTGCTACTGTTCCAATAACGGCAGTATCAATGCGATTCCGATGCATTATCTCATACTGTAACCGTTGTATAAACATTGTAACTGCACGGGTGCTTCTGGTGTCTAGTATTTGAACTCGCACTCTTGGCGCACTGAAGTATTGATCTAGTAAAAAGTAAATAAAAGAAGTTTTGTAATACATCTAAGTGTTTCTTAGACATATGATAAACTAATTAAGTTCAAAAGGGCTGTATATATTCGTGGTTCCAAGGCAGAGTAATATTGGGAAGAAAATTGATTGACTCATTGTCGCGTAAAATGTAAGATGTAGGCAACAATATTCTGTACTCAAAATTGTTTGCGTATTTTACACACATTGGAAACGTGTATACATTAACGAATTTCCCTGCTCTGTTAAGTTGGACAATGTTCCATGCATATTATCAATTTAAAAAAAATGTAGTAAAGATAAATTGTTAGGACATTCAAATATATTGCTGCTTATGTGTAGTTATCATAGATAGACAATATTTATTATAAACCAATAATCCGCTGAAAAGTGTTCAATAAAATTAGACAATATATTTCTCATATATGATAAAACCCATCTTAAATATTATGCAAAAACCATTCGACATTAGCATTAATTTAAACAAGATTTCATCAATATTCGTCACATTATTTAAATCATTTTCAATCTGCATGCTGTGAAGCTACAAGTTCATACCAATTTTGTGTTCATCTTTATTAACCATCTCCTGAAAGAAAGAAACGCAGTAGTCTGAAAAGAACAAATCTCAGATAGTAGAAAATATGAATGGGTATTTCTTCTCATCCATTTGCTGTGCTTTTAGTTGGGATTGTTCACAGGTTATAACTTGCTTGTGAGATTTCACCTTGAAATTTAATTTTAAATCGTACACAGTACGTCTTGTGCAGTAATATTGTAATATTTCAATACAGAGATTTGATTCTAAAATGAATAAATTGGGTGTATACTGTAGTGAATACAAGACCAAGACCAATTCGTAATTTGCGTGATAAAATAATACTTGGTTTTTCAAAATGCATAATATTATATTGCAAAAGAAAGGAACGAATTATCAATTTGTTTGAGAATAAAAAGATGATGTTAATATTGAAAATGCAGGGATGATGCTTCACACTTATTTATTCTCATCATTTCGGCTCAGAATTTTTGTCCGATGGAAATGAATAAAGACTGTACAAAAGAAAAGTGTAAAATAACTTTTTCTTTATTGTAAGTTTCTCAACAAAATTACTTTTATAACAGTGATCTAAACATACAATGCAGAACATGGAGCTTTAAATACCGCATTGGTATAACAGCGGCAAAATAATAGCAAGAAACAGCAATACTTGTTTCGAGTGTATGTGGGGGTGCAATCGTGTTTTAAAGGCATGTGTGTTTGTGCGTGTGCGTGTGCCTGTGCGTGTGTGTGTGTGCTATTTATTTTTTAACTTTTTTCTTTCCTAAAAAATACTGTAAGCAAATCAACAATATATATTAAGCCATGCGTTTAATATCAAATATCGTTATTGTTACTTTGCATAAGTAAACTTGTATATTCGAAGAGTGTGTGAGTTTATACGTTGATGAAAGACATATTATTAAATACATGTAAATAAACCATCTTTTGGGCATTGTGTAGTTTTTTGCTAGTACGCCATCCAACTAGGATGCATGATTTCTACAAATACTTTGATATATACAACTGTATATACAAAACATATTTTATTCGAGCCAACCTATGAAAATAACATTTTAACTGTTCATAATGTTTCTTTCAATTACTTTTTTGTTTAGCCTGATAAAATTATAGAAACGATACCTTCAAACGTTCAAAATATTTGTCGAACAATTCTCTATTTATAACAATCAGTCCACCATTGATGCGTTTGTCTAATTGCTGAAACTGTAATAAAATATACGTTAAGCCTATAAATTCCTGGACTTAAAGCTTCAGTCACACTACACCGCATAGCGTTAACGGACGCCAAACGCAAAGAAAAATGCGGCTGAAAGTTATCCGGTGATGAAAAGCATTTCCCGCTGCTGCTCGGTGCTCTCATGATCGCTGTACGGGGCGCATAAAACGTACAAAACGCACAATGACCGAACGATCAACGCACATATACCGAATGAACGACGTACAGTTAACGGACTTAACCGTACTAGTAATGGATTTGTACCGCAAAAAAACGTACACGCAGCGCATGAAGAACTGACAAAACCTTCTTTGAACGTTCGACGAGCGTATTTCTACCGGTCACGTGACGGACAAAACTGGTATAAATAGTCCGATATTTTTTTTCGTTTCGTCATTTTATTTTCCACGCTCTCAAAGATCCCACATGTGCTCCAAAATGCCAAAAGGCAAGGCTACCAATGCTGGGAAGGGCCAGGGGACGGAGGAATACTCCAAGGTCACCCTCTCATTCCCCTGATAGTGATGCTGTTCAAGAACAAGAAACCATTGAAGTTACTGAGGAAAAACTCCGTCTGTAAAAATTCCAAAAGACTCAGATCTACCAAGTGATTCATCCATGCCTTCTACTCAGAAGTTAAGTTAGTCAAAGAAACCAAAGAAATCTTGCCACCTCGGTGACGAGCAGGAGGAAGGTCAAGTCCTAGAATGGATTGCGATACATCCCTGTCTATGGAATTTAAAAGACCAGGACTACAAAAACAAGGTTTTGAAAGACCACCCCTGAGAGGAAAAAGCTGAAGAGCTCCAATATGACGCTAAATTCAAGTACATTTATCTGAATGTATAATTATCATTATAATTGTAATGTTTTAGTGTCTTATATTTCTGTAGTAATTTGGCATAAATTACATCATATATAAATTCCATGTTTGAATACTTTGACTCTGACGCAAGATGTCTGAGTGTAACGGCTAACTTCATTCCATGGTCAAGAGGGGTTCTGTATGTGGTATATTGTTTTGTTTTTCTGGGACCCAATCGATCCAAAATCTCATCAGACATCTCAGGAGGCATCCTCATGAAGTTTGTAAATGACCGTTGGTCTTCTCTCCGTCTTCTCTCTCTCTTCTCATGAGTTGATCGTAGAGACCAAGCATTCGACGTCTCTCAGGACCCAGCCAAGCCTTTGACCACCACCTCCGCAGTCGCCTCCTTCTTCTCCTATTTTCATAAGCGACAATATCTACACTCGCACCCAACAGGTCAATACGTGCCTGGATCACGGCCGCTTGATACTGCAGGTGGGCTCTAACGCGACACTTCATGATATGTGGATCATTAACTCAAACTATCAAAGTTTCAGAAGGTCCTTATTACACTCGAAATGCAGGAATGTATATGACAGTTATAACCAGGGAAACCTCGTTTTATTCATCATCAGTTTTGTGCGGTGGACCATCGATTCATGTCTGTTATTTATCAGTTCTTATACGTCCCTTGTTCGTTATCGTCCGTTTAACATACGTTTCATCCGCTGCATGTCCGTTATTAGTCCGGCCGTGAATCAGGTCCACCGGAAAAGAACGAACTCGAACCGAACAAGTTCAGAATAAGGAACGTACGAGTAACGAACAAAACGCATCCAGTGCATGGTTACCGTACATCTGACCGACAACTTTATCCGGTGGTGTACGTTCCAAATTTTGAACATGTTCAAAACTTTCCAACGAACGGAACGAACACCGCCGGACACCGCCGGACAAGAAGCGCAAACGCCGCATGATAAACGGAAAAGAAACGCATACGAACGGACATGGACGGATTGAAAATTTTGTTATGCGTTGGACGTCCGTTAACGCTATACGGTATAGTGTGACTGAAGCATTATAGCATGAGAAGAAGACAACATATCTACTTATACATGAAAGGCGTTCGTTGCAAAAAAATGCAATACACGTAAAGTGTTACTTTTGAAAACCACTTTTGAAAATGCGAATGTGTATTGACTGTTTCCATGCACAAGAAATAATAGTTTCTTAATCCAAACTTTTGATTAAAGGCACCCACTTTTGAAAAGGTTTACATAATGATTTTAACAATTGAGACCTAACACGAAAAGACTGACAAATTCACAAGTTCGTATCTTCCATTGCATATAATACATAAGCAAATTTGCACACTTATTATATCTGTCTGTCCCTGAGACATGCAACTGAAATGTTAAACTCAAATACAGAAAATAAAGTTAAAGAAAATGTGTTTCCAGTTGCAGATCTACAAGCGTACGTTTACTCAGTAACATGTTTAATAAGACAAATGCAGATTCACTAAGTTAAACCTGCACTCTACATGACCGAGTATTTACGAAATTCTGTTACGGAAATGTACAGACAGGTTTTAAACCCGGCAACTCTCGATCGCATTTTTAAAAGTAGTTTTCAAATGGAACATTTGACGTGAGTGAAATTGTGTCAACGAACGCCTTTCATACTTATAGCCCATTGATATTTGTAAACATGTATTTATGTATAGAAAAGTTGTGTATGAAATTATTTTAAGATATAACTAGAATACATATATTTTTGAACACATACGAACGCATAAAATAAACACAAATGTATCTTATGTTTCATCCGGGATAATCTGTAACCTATATAACAAATAGTGTTCTCATCGTAAGCGATAAAGCAAGAAGAAATAGCTTGTCGATGTGCTGGAGTTTTGAATGTTTAAAAGTGTCATTACACTTGCTTCCTTGATTGTAAATTTTGATTACTTGATCGATGAAGATCAGTTAGAATGACCAACAATACATTGTTTTTTTTAAAAAAAGAAACAACATTTGAAGTAAAGATATCTTAACGACAAGATGCATTAAACTTTTATCTCTTTGTTACTGAAAGCAATTTTTACCACCTGTCATAATTAGTAGTACAGCTTACCCATTCAAATACTTCTTCAATATCCTGCTTTTTAGATGTCTTTTCACTAACCTATCACAAAGTAAAAATATGCGTATCTAAAATGTTATTGATAAAGAGGCCTCTGCGAGACCGAAATATTACTTTGCATACTGCGAATCACCTTTCCGTGTTTGAGTTGAAATCAGACCATAAACTTTGAATTTTGAATTATGGCGTATTCTAACAAAAGGTTTTACAACTGTATCATTCATATTCTGGTGAAAACAGACACCACTTTCACGCGATAGTAGTTACGAACCTAGTTTCCGACTATACTTCCCTTTCATCATTGTCCCATAATTTCAAGGATTTATATATCAAGGTAAGCATTGCCAAATTTTCAGCTGTTCATGTGGAGGACTTCATTTCAAAGGATGTTTGCTAATTTTTCAAAATTAAATATAATCATTTATTCGTTTATATCTTCATCATCTCTTACAACTATGTAAACTGTATATAAATAAATTATGCTTTTTAAAGAATAACCATATTTAGTACAATGAGTAAAACTGTATGGCCTTCCATAAATTATTGCATTGCGTCAAAGAAGTAAATGAATAAAACAAAATAAGATGAAAACATTAAATAATAATAAAAAAAATGTGTGAAAGATTTATGTTTATGTCATCTGTCCTTAAATGAAATGGCAGAAAAACACAAATCTTCTAATGGGAAGTGATTCGAGAGGAGTTGAAGCATCCTTTCTTTTCGTTCAAAGTGTTTCTAATCACATTGCAACGTTTTATTCCGCTGTGTGTCTAGTATATGTAAGTGTATGCCTTAATGGAGAAGCTTTCGACGTAGTTGATTAAAATTACCTGTATTGCGATTCCCGCTCTTACAAAAATGTATGCATAAAAATGTGGTCATATAAGATATGTCCACAAAAAAAGATGGAACATTTCAGATATGGTTTACAAAGAAAAGTAAAACGAAATGGAATATTTATTTATTTTGTCGTTAACAGTAAGAAGCACATAAGAACATTTGTTAAAAAAAGAAGAAATTAACTGACATTTAAATAAGTTGTTGAAGATTATATATTTATATAAATTAAACATATTCATTATAATTAATATATTAACTGAAATAATAACGAAAACTTACACATGAAAAATTTCCTCCCATTTCACCTGCGGAATTCAACAGCAAATAATTTAAACATAAAATCAATAATTCCTAGATTTAAAAAGAACAACTAAATATCCTTTATCTAACAGCATAACGACATGTCATAATATTGGTATGCGACGTGTGGGGGCAGTGATGAATATTCGATAATCTACTCGGTATCCTAGCGTGTATGTTTTTATCAATTAAAAGATTTCTTATGATAAGTATCTCCTAAAAGTTTTTTTATCCATTTTATACTATTCACGTCACACTTTTCAATCAAAATAACCGTTATCTCTATAACGTAAACATAGGAGATTTTATCTATTTTATCTATTTTGTCATTCAGGAAAGCTAGTCCACAAGGTATACATCCAGATCATCAGAGCGTGATCATAAATCCCGGGTATGATGATAATTAAAGGCTCGAAGTTAAAAAAATGTGACAATAGTGTACGTATTTCAATATTTATCTTTAAATTTTTCAATATTTATCACGCTTTTTTTGTCATTGTTCTTTGCGAACCAAATCATTAAAATTTGCTATGGGTTTGATACAAAGCCCCTGCATCATGGTGGGTTGAAAATGTCGACCGATCCTTCAAAGTCACATAATTTTCAGCATATATGGGGGTAGATGTGTGAAGAATATATATCACATATCTGAATCTATATTGTTTCTTTGTTTGACATTTTTTCTGTATAAATGACTTGAAATCAAACTTTGTCTGATGGTACCAAGTGAGATTGATAATACCAAAGATAATAAGTAGCTACATTTTATATCATACTGCTAATGGCAAGGCTAGAATTGCAACTATAATGTTATCTAATTTTACAAGATTGTTTTCATTTTTAAAGTATCTAACTTCGCATCATTCTTTTTTTAATTTATACAATATTTCAGGAGTCTCAAGTAAAGATAGACGTTATGATATATCAAAAGTAAATAAACATTATTTAAATTGAATCTATCTAATTATACCACTAGCATTATTGTATATTGCTTACGTTTGCTTTAAACAATGTAAATCAAATCAAGGATTGAAATTGGCATAATTAACAGATACATGTATAAGTGCTTTTGTCACTTCAATTTCGGTTATTAACACCAGAACCCTAATGAGCTGGATTCATACCGTGCTCTACAATAAGAAATTGATAAATATGTTTTAACAACATAACAGTTATCATTTGTTTATCATTTGTACGAAAGACTCATAACAAAAAATAACGATTCCGTCGGTAGAACAGCTTCTTAGTTAAACATGATTTTTATGATTACCAAAAAAAGAACAAGAATATTGCTCTTCATAGATTTACGCTTACACCTAAAATAGATCCTGCAAAAAATCTTGACAGTAATTTAAGTTATTGACTGCTTGATCATGTACAACTCTTGATTTGTTTTCATTAATTTTGTAAATACGGGACTCAATAAGACCACCACGACTTTTATTAAATCTATTCAAAATTTACGAATTATTACG
>NW_026865217.1:0-51498 GCF_026571515.1 Ruditapes philippinarum
CTAAACCAGTGTAACTAAGCGCCACAGTTTATACAAGCTGATCTTTTCTGATGAGGTTGATTATTGAAGAGTTTGGTCTCCACAGGGAATTATGGGAAAGTCATATATAAGCAAAGGGGTTATTTATAATGCCAAAGGAAAAAGACTCATATATGGCAGTACTTTCTCTTTATTCAATGTTATAAGGGAAAATATATCTATTGTAATGAATGCAAAATACAAGTCAAGAAATGTAAATATAAAAATTAATACCTCTTGTATACTATATTGCACGATTTCAAGAAAATGCCGAAAAGCTACGCAAAAATTCACTAAGATCTGTCGACTAAATGGGAGTAGGGATATTATATCTCAAATGATAATTTAACAAAAATCTTGTATCTTGCTAGACTTATGAAAATCAAGAATATAACAGATAGTTTACTTAAGAATGCCTCAAGGATATATTTAATTTATTTATACTGTAATATGAAAGAATGCTATTCACCCAAAAATTGTATTATTATGTTAAGCTTAAAATTATCAAAGATTGTTCAAATTGTTGCTTGAGAATGGAATCTGACAAAGATTTACCCTAGATGTTTCTAAGTTGTGGAGACCCCGAATGACGGGAACAATCAGTTTATATACCCAAGGACTGTGCACAAAAATAGTTTGTGTGTGCACAAAAAAATAAGTGCTTGTACACAAAATGTGCACAGCACGCAAAATATTAAGTGTACAATACATGAACGCCATTGGATGACAAGTGCACGAAAAAACTTTGTGCACTGGCAACCAGAAATCGATGTCAAATTCCATATTTATGCAATAAATATTACCAAAAAGTAATAAAACTTAATCTACATGACAAGAATATATCAAAAACAAATGGATTCTTACATTATAACTCCTCTTCAGACTCATATTGCCAGAAAATCGTCAAAAACACTGATATTTTAACGTTCTACAGTTGCTAGGGAGAAAGTTACCCTAACACCGCTTAACAAAACCCGGAAGTAAATTAAATTAACGAAAATAACATCAATTACCGAATATATAAGTTTGATAGACAATCATTTCCATTTTGAAATAATTTAAACATGTTAGCACAAAATGATATCTTAAATCATTAGATAACAATCTGTTTACAGGGCTCAAAAAGCCCAAAAAAGCAATTTTCTCAATAAGTGTACAACATTCGGATACAGCAGTTTTGTCTTACAAAATAGCTAAGTGTGAAAACTAGACGGAATAAAGATGAATCTTTCAAGTACATGTCTGCCAATTTAACGTAACATATAATCAACAATAACATCAGGCTAAGCATTAATGCTGGGGCATCTCATCATATATATATATATATATATATATATATATATAATATATATATATATATATATATATATATATATATATATATATATATATATATATATATATATATATATATATAATATATATATACGTATCAATGAAACTCGAAAGACAAAGAACTAAAACGAATCCAACGAGAAGAAAACAAAAAGAAAAGAGTGCAGTCGCGATTAATAATTTAAACACACTCAATCACATAGCAAGAAGCGAAAGACCAAATAATCTGAATCTTCTGAGCTATCTGAAGACGACATAGAAATACACTGATAATGGATTTCAGATGATGACTGCAACGAGGAGCTAATCTGCCCTGAATGGCAATCTGATGAAAGGAAGCAGCGGGGAATGGGTCCGTTGTACAACTTGTTCTCGTCCATGGCACATCGCATGCACTGGTGACACTGTATTGTTTGAAATCCCGACTTCACAGATTCAGGGCTGGGAATCAAAAATGCGTCGTATCCTACAAAATGTAAACAAACGCCACCATCTTGGAGCGAAAAATGTTTGTTTTTGTTTATAACTCTTTATGCTGGAAAACTTTTTGGTTTATGGTGAACTCTGAAAACGAGTATATAGTTGATTTAAAGGAAAAAAAAGATAGATAAAGCAATATAAACTGCGTCGTATGCACACATTTTCATAAAAATTCTGCCCTACTTCGAGTTACAAGTTCGCTATAACTTTTGTTTTATTAAATATTTGTGCAAGCAACATATACCGAACGAAGCGGAAAATAGTGTAGCAGGTTAATACATATAATAAAGTATCTGGTTTTCAGTCATTTCCAACAAAAGGTGTTATAAACAAAAACATACGTTTTTCGTTCCAAGATGGCGGCTTTTGTTTACATTTTGTAGGATACGACGAAGTTTTGATTCCCAGCCCTGATATTAACAATTATCCGTTTCACTGTGACTTTAGTGTATAGGACATATTGAAGTATGGCATTTAAAACAGAAATAACCAGCTAGCATTGCTCGACTGGTCAAACAAAAAAAGTTTAATTGTTCGTTCACATGATGGTAGGGCCGTTAAATTTTAATAAAAGTGTTGGCATTCATTTAGTTTTATGTATTTTTTTAAACACAATATGGGTGTCGAATTTAGGGTCACCGTGTCGGAATGACGGACTCAGAAGGAAATTGGTTAGTAATGTGTTAAATCACATACTTTAGGTGTTATTCAAGAAGTTGTATGTAAAAAATTGGTAGGACACTTCACATTGTTGTGTTGGAATAAGGACATGTGTAAAATTTTACAATTATCACCGATTTTTTCTTAATGTGTCGAATTATAGGTACTTCACTCTACTAATTCAATAGTTTAACATAATAAACGGCGAATCATTCCTTTGCGTATTGGACGTTTTTTGGAATTCGAGTTGCATAACTGCAAATAAGGTTTACTGATAAATTGATAACTATTGAACGCTGCAAATAAAGCAGATAAAGCTTTCAGATTTGAATGTAGAAATTCCCAAGTAATTTAACAAATTACACTTACAATCACAAAGAGGACCTGTTTCTGACAATTCAATTTAAATTATCATTCCCACATACTAAAAGCAATTAAAGACAAATGCAAAATAGACGAGAAAATGAGAACAAAATGATTGAGTCAGGCAATTGTTGCTTAAAGAGAAAGACGATTCATTTTGTTCCAAATATGTATGTCAATAGATGCTTGTTATTTAAGCAAGTCTGCAAATGTCACAATTATTTAGTGAATTACCTTTTCTTATTTTGTTTTATATTTTATATTCAATTTGATATATTTTTTTAATCAACGACGTTTTTCGAATAAAGCGAAAAGCCATATTAAATTCTTAATTCTTCGATTTAAGATTACAAAAAAATAATGTTGTACATTTTCTGTCAGAGAGGGCTGTTATGCTATATGATATTTCAGTGAAAAGTTAACTATGATTTTTTTTCAAACTCATTTAATGTAATACAATATAGGCAACAAATTAAATGCCATATGAACGGTAGAGATTTATATTAACTTAAGATATACATTGATAATAGATTTATATTTCAGATGTGTCTTATGTCCATGCATCACTGTTGTACAGCGTCCACCGGATATAGCCCCTAAAAACGTCGAAAACGAAAGTAGAAAGCTATACACCGAGTACACCCAAGGTAATGTTTTAACTTATTTCTTCATCATAACTTCATCGATTTTTCCAAACTAAACAATTTTTGTAAAGCTTAATGTTTCTGGTTTTCGAGCAATATTTGCTTTTGTCTGCATATTGAATACTTTGTGTTAACTTAGTGATAAAATGTAGCGTATTTGTTGACATTTGCGAACGATGTTGATAACTTAGATTTGAGCTTACACCCTTCAGCTCGAGCTGCTTTTAACAAAATTTGCAAAAAACGGCCTTGCCTTGTGTACAGAGTCTAGCAAAGAAAACAAATTTAAGTGAACGGGGTGTAGTAGTTTAATGTACAGGGTTTAGTAGATGTGTATGGTGTCTAGCAGTCAAATATTTTTTAAATTATAGTCTTTATATAATTTTTACTTAGAAATAATCTCATTTCGGACTTAACATGGGTAGATTAGAGGACGATATAGAGGTATTTGGTAAATAATTAAACTTTTAAGTGTTTTTGAGCATAACAGTATAGCTGCCTTTAATTTTTATTGTCATACCATCAGCTGAATAGTGTCTGTCGGTATTTATAAGACATGTTGAGGTGTCTTCTGACCAACTCGCTGAATGGAGATGGTCCGAATGAGGATTTATATATATACATGTATAACTAGCCTACACATAAGACATGGGGTCGATAATTGATCAGACACTTAAAAGATTATGCACGAGTGTCATTTTCTACAAAACGTCATTTGCACTGTCTTCTATAAAACAGTTTTAGCCGCCTTATATAAGCTATTAGTCGACTTAAAATATACCGATTATAATATGCCGAATAGACTCTTTAAATGTTTCATATCTCTCTGCACACTCTGTACATTGGTAGGCATTGTTGAACTGAAAAAATAAAATACCATTTTTATTATCATAATCGTCATCATCATCATTGAATAGTCATCATTATCATTTTATTTTTCAGAAAAAGCAGCAACATAAGCGGCAGCATTGTATTTATTAAACAATATCGGAATCACAAGTGAGGTCACCCGTGTTTGACTTCAAAAAAATAAATATGAAAGCCTTTATAGCCACAAAAGATAAATCTAATGATTTCCCTAACTAATGAAGGCGGATATTTTACCAAAGCTCATTAACATATGTTTTTTTTCCAATGAAGTCTTAAGACCAGTGAAATAATAAACCAATAGAACAAGTTTAGGTCAAGCATAACCCAAACATGGTTTGAAATTGTTTAAGACAAATTATAGAATTTGCGTACATAATGTTCTACCAATATGGAATGAAATTGTTGTCTTTTGAGTTTTACGATTTTCCTATTAACTACTGTAAAAAGTTACGAATAAGTCATAGTCACGAATAAAAAGTGGTATAGCAGGACGGAAACTGTTTACTGCAATTAATATACATGTTGCGTAACATGTTTACAATTTGAAATTGTTCATCTTTTAAAAAATTAAATCATTCACTTTACAATCCCTGCTTCCGACATTAATTGTTTCCTTCATATGCTCTGGTACTGAATTTATTTTGCAGAAAACGACATTCGTTTACCTACTACACCCCGTACACTCGCTAACAGTTTTCCATCTACACCCCGTACACATCCGTGCTAGACTCTGTACACAAGGCAAGGCCGTTTTTCGCAAATTTTGTTAAAAACAGCTCAAGTTGAAGGGTGAAAACTCAAATATAAGTAGAGGGATGACTATTGTTTGTATTTACGGCGGAATTCGATACAGCAAATGCGTTTTGGGCTGGTTTTTGTGCTATATATCAACATCATTCGCAAATGTCAACAAAAACGCTACAATTCATCACCAATTTAACAAAAATATTCAATTTGCAGACAAATGCAAAGGCTGCTTTAAAACTAGACATATTAAGCTTCACATTATTGTTTAGTTTGGAAAAATCGATGAAGTTATGATGAAGAAATAAGTTAAAACATTACCTTGGGTGTACTCGGTGTGAAGCTTTTTACTTTCGTTTTCGATGTTTTTAGGGGCTATATCCGGTGGACGCTGTACAACAGTGTGCATGGTCAGATGTCCTCAATATAACAACATCCCGTACATTTTTATATTATACAGACTCAACAACTCCATTAATGGTTTGCTATTTACCATTTTAACATTATCTTGGTAGTTAATGGATAGAATTTCGTCATATAATTATGACCTCACTTCCAAGTGTTCCATTGAACGTGCTCAAGTATCGTATTAATGGTTCTTACAACAAAGTTAACATAGTTAATATTTCTGGAAAGTTGTTAACAGAGACAAATTAAGTTAATGTGATATCGGTAGAACCAGATGATATGTTTCCTTCTCAGATCAATATCGAAAATCTCATTGCCAAGTTCGTTGAAAGAAATAAATTAATGGAATGAGCAAGTGTTTAATAGTATGATAAAGAAACATTTATTAATTGTTCGTTATTTTGCTCTGTTTGCTTTTTTTTGTTTTATGTTTGGATTTTATTTGTCTAGTAAAAAGAAAGAAAAAAAACTTTTTCACAGAAAAAAACTATAATAATTTCCTATTATTACTGAACTGGTATTTAACATAGCTGTGTAATGAATAAAAACATTCAAGATTTCTGAATATTTGAATATAAAAATAAAAGTCTGTAAATTCAGAATGCTGGAATACGAACGCTGAAATGTTTCCGAAGGTCGTCTTCCTTTCTCTCTTGATCTTAAGTCAACTTTAAGAATGAAATACGAACTGAATCAGACATCACATATTTTTGTCAAATATTCATGACGTCACCATTATGTGATATAAGAAGACATGCTTATCCTTGAATGTATCTTTTTTTCTATCAACTATACACATTTCATTCTTAGACTTTTCCAGCTGTCATTTTGAAACTATATATTTTCTGCTTTTGGGATATCAAGATGACAATTTTGAGTTGGTCAGCCGCCTTTATGTTATTAAAGTGACCAGACTACACAGTTAAAACAATTTAGTTCCCAATTTTTTTGGTTAGAAGTTTGTGGTTTAGTTAGAAATCTCTTCAGTTTTCCTGATTGTATTTAGCATTTCCTTCATCATTCATTACTGTTTTTGACAATTTAATTAAAGCTCTCACGAATTCCTATTATTGAAAGCTATTTGTAAAGGAAAAAATGAACGAAACACACTTGTATTGAATGAAAGACAATTCGAAAACATCCTTCTCAGTCTTATGTACTTCAAGTGAATTGCTTGCTGACAAACTTATCATACAATTATACCATGAAAGCAGTAGTTTGATAATAATCGTTTAACTTACCAGTCTGGTTAGTAAGTACATTTGTTATAAAAAAGAATGAAATAAATATCACTGGCGATTTTGTTGTTGCTTAGCAACAATAACGTTGTAATATTTATGGAGACGTGTGTATTTCATTATTTAAAAAAATGATAGCTTTGTCGTTTCGATAATCTTAATAATGATTTCTGTTGCATGCACTTTACGAAGTGGTTTTGTTGTTTTTATTTATTAAAATATTTTAAAATGTTTGCATATCTCAAAAAATACTATAATTTCAAAACTAAGTGTTTATCAATGAATGTCAATATCATCATGGGTGATTTTTATTCAGCAAGTTATAATACAGTTACATATTTGCATAATGCTGGTATTTCAAAAAACAGTATATTGATAATTGCTTAACATTGTAGTCTTTCAAAAGTATGTTTAATTGGAAGATTAAAATAAAACAACAACAAAATACCAAACAACAGCAACAAAAAAACAACATCACCAAACAACAACAACAACAACAACAATGGGTTCATTTAAACTGGGATTGCAATGAGTAGTTTGCCTGACTTGTAACTGTTCATGCTATTCAGATACGAACTCATCTTGTCTGAACATGAAAGTGTTTGTTGTTGTAACTCTTTCTCAGATAAAACAATCTTCTTTTAACCATACAATTGGCCACTGTATTGACGTCACATTTCAATTGATATGATAAAGTTTTATTGTACATTTATATTTAAGAAGTAATAATAAGGTCTTAAATGTACGATAGAATCCTTTGAGAGAGAAAATTATATTACTTATGTGATATGTCGTATAAAAGACTTTATAATAATAATAAAATTGACATTCCTAACTTCATACATTTTATGCTACGTCATGATTATGATATATGATTAAAGTTCACCTTTGCTGAATAAATTCGAAAACATATATTCATTCTCTTGTTTTTTAATAAGTGATTTGCTCTTCTGATGTCACTTTACAAGAGGGGATACCTGACCATTTTGAATTATACAAAAGGAATTGAAAGACAACACTTTATGTCACATTTATTGTCACTGGAATGACGTCTTATGTATTTTATGGTTTCTCATCTTCAGAATAATTAAGACCACACCATCAAATTGTATTCATGTCAATTAAAATCGTATTGACATACGTTCTCACAACAAAAGATAAGTTATTATTCAGCCAAGTGTAAACTTAATTCTTCTGTAATAAAATGATATTTGTATGGTGTTAATATGATTTAAAAGAATTTCCACGAGAACAAGTTTCAGACATGAAATGAATTTACTCAATATTATTTTATTATTATTTCGAATTATGTATTTATATAATTATGTAAAATAATTAAAGTTTATTTTTCAACGCTTTGTTTGCTTTGAGTTTCGGACCAGTTTTTCATCGGCCAACAAAATGTACATGAACCATATTTTGCTTCTGTTAAATTCACAACTGGTGAATATAAGTTGATGACGAAAACTTAAAAATATTTAAAAAGTTTAAAGGTAAAAAGATCAACCAATATTCATACAAATAATTGTTTCTTTTTATTTTATTCTATTATCAACACAATTTTGCAAATAATATGCAAATTTTATTCTATCATGCATTATTCAAGCAATTACGGATGTCCAGACACAATTTTTTTGGTACTTTTTAAACCTATGAAATATGATGTATTTTCCGCTTAAGTCGTTCATTTGGACGTCTACGATATCTTGCATTGCCATTTACAGTCTCAATTATAATAAACCTCATTTTCAGATTTTGAGAGTTCTATGGAAGTCTTTTTTTCACCATTTTTTAAATGCAACTAAATGTATATTGCCCTTCTTTGCTTTAATATTATGATTAAATCGTTAACTCGACATATGTTTACCGTAACTGCTATTGCTTCTATTCAAGTTCATGTTTTATTTGCTCATTTTTGAAATTGTCCAATCAAAAATGCAAGCGAAGCATTTTGATATTCAAATATCTTGAAAAACTGTAAGAAATACTAGTAGTTTAAAAAAAATAAATAAGGTATGTAAGTAAGGTATGGTCTGAAAAGGGACTAGGCATTTTGCGCATTATATTTTGAGTAGTCTCAATATTCCTTTAAATATTTGTGAATTTGTATATACATATTAAAGAAATGACTATAAACGTTACGGCAAGAATTTGATTTTAAGATCAATTCCTTCGATAGAAAACTGAAATTGATTTCGTGATATGAGGTTTAAAGCAGCTCGCCCCAAGATTCATGCTAATTTTGAAAATGTAGCTAAATGTTTGATATTGTGAAGTAACCAAATGGAAACAATTTGCAAATTTTAATTGCCATATACAACCCGCGTAAATTACTAAAAAGTGGTCAAAATATGCATAAATAGCCCTTACTGCGTTAGTAGAAATATAGTTGTAAATACTGAAAAATCAGTCATTAATCACACAGAGCCTTTAAAATAGTACTTGAATCTTTTTACAATTCCTAAAAATTTGTTACATTTTTCTTAAGTTTGATTTTATTGAAATATTTTGACTCATCTGGAGGCATGAAGCTTTAAAGAACTTTAAAAATGGATACTTACATTACCAACTTTGTATACAGTTAATTATACTGATCATTTTTAAAGTAATATTTCAGGAGTAAAAATGCTACAAGCTTTTATTGACAAACTTTAAATGAAAATTATTTTCCTCTGAATCCAGGCAATATTTCGTTTTCCACCTTTAATTTTGCTATTTGTCATATTTTAAAGATTTATCTTTTATTTTGTTAAACTGATTAAGTTTTAAGATGTATTTATCAGATGCATACAATTTAAAGATTGCGAGTTGCATGGGATCAAACCCCGTCAGAGGCAAGTATTTATTTCTTCCAGCAACGATATATACGCCCAATACTCAGTACTGGTTACAGAAACGGTTTCGAGAGTGTGTTAATAAATTTAAAGTTTCTACATTGTCAAATTGAAACAAATACTGTATAAACAAAACATGTCCTTTAATGTGATAATCTTAAATGCTTGCGATATTTATAAAATAAACACCCACATTTTTTCTATGACAAGGTCTCTCGAGATATGCAAATTAAATTTATATACATTTGCATCACATGTGTTTGTCAGAATGACAGATGCAAAAACCGTCGCCTGACGTCAATCGCCTACTGTGAAAAGAATTCAATTGAAGGCTTGACGTCGGAGCTAAAGGATATTAAAACGATTTAGAAGCATTTTTAATCCATTTAAACATTTTTGTTACAGCAACTGCCTAGATTATCAGTCATACAGAATTGATTTAAAGAAATAGGATTGTGATTCTCAAGCATGCCGGACACAAAGTTATTGTACCATTTTCTTTATCATACTCCTGCTACTGTTATCATAAACGACAAACACAAATTTGACACTAAATTAAATCAAGTCCTATATCAAAGTAGTACATTCAAGTGAAATCGTCCTCCATTTTAAGAGTAATTAATAAGATTCAATTTTCCTTTTTATAACTGATGGGGTTATTGTTCAGGACAACAAATATGTTATGTAATAAAAATGCTATCACGCAAAAAACGATTTCTTCTTTGTGTACATTCTGATAAATAATTCAATACGGGATACTAAAAATTTGATTTATACTTTGACTCGATCACACTTGAACTTTTCGTCTAGAAATAGAGCACATGCATGAAAAAAATTCAAATTTCATGGTTACAGTATTTGAAAAATTTAAGACAATACTAAATACAATCGCGTTTTATATGATATCCTGCGATGCCCTTACATCCAGTTTATAAAATGAAAGTATGTCTTGACATTACTTTGCAAACAAATCAAAAGTTCCTGCATATTATATGTAAACTTTTGGATACATTGTTATTACCGGTATATAGTAATTGCTCTCTAAAACCCTGGTTTAATCCCTTTAGCACTTAAGATTGCGTTCCTTACGATAGCAAGTATAATGTAAGAAAATTCTAATATTCGCACACTTGTTTGATGACGTTCGATTGTATGACACTTTATCTAAATTAATGAGTGCAAGGACCGCAAAGTGTTTTCAAGCGGCATATTTTGTATGATAGATTGGAGGGCCAAGAGGTATTGATGTCATTACAAGGAATTAGAGCATAAGAGTTAACGGTTAGGCATGCAAATTGTAATGGGAATAGGTCAATTGAAAAAAGTTAATTGTCGAAAAGGGATTAAGCTTGAGTTTCTATTGACGTCATGCCATAAATTTTGAAACTGCGCGAAAGACGTCTTGAAAAAAAATGTCTTCGTCGATTGACTTTATAAAAATATATGTGTACAAACGTAAATATACCCATACGATTTTTTACAACAATGTACTTTAAGGTGAAATGTCCTCTGATTCTTGTCACCATTTAGTTAGTTTCTTGCATTATTTAGAGCAGCACTTGCGTGCTATTTCTTTGGCATTGCATACCGCATTTCCTTTGCAAGTGTATCGAGTATCGCCGTATGAAGGCACGCACCTACGACATTATCTCATTAAGGATAGTGATTCAAAAATAAATCATTTGTTTTTTTTTAATATTGACGTTGTGTTGTTACTGTTTCGTTTAACAGTTTGTCATTTTGTCTCTTTCTTAATAATCTCTTTAGAAATTCGTTTGATTTGGTTTGGATAACAAATACGATGTTTTTACTCAATCTCCTTATAATACATTTTTGTCACATTAAATTGTTTAAATATTTTATTAACCAAAGGCACCCGGCACAGTGTTGGGATAGTGTAAAAAAAGTAATTCTTGAAAAAAATATATAGTATATATTATATATAGACAAGGGGACAGGTTGCACGGTTGTTGTCGACCTAGTAAAAATACGATGTTCCATCCGAAATATTGGTTTGTTGTTCATAAAAAGGGTTAAGTGGGAACAATAATGTTATTGTCAACGTCTAGTGATGTCATTTAGCTGCAAATTTATATATAACTTAAATAAATATGATTTACGTAAAAGTGACTTTGCAATTTTGACTTATACTGGACTAGTGGCATTCTGCCGATTTGGCGAGTTCAACCCCTTGTCTATATATTACATATAAACTTTTTTTCCTAGAATGACTTTTTTACACTATCCCAACACTGTCCCGGGTCCCTATGATATTAACAGCACATACTTTCTTTAAACTTATGTTATTAGAATGTTATTTGCATGTGTAAGGAATTTAAAGCAAATGTACCATTACAAGTGATTTGTCATGTATATAAGAGTTATCTGGAACTTTAAATAAATGGTGTAGTTTTTAGATAACCTTAAAAGGAATTTTGCTTTAAAATCACGCACTGTATTGCAACTAAAGACGAGGTGACACTGTGTTGAGTATAAAGATTCACCATACTGTTCTGCTTACATATGATTTGTTTTACTCCTAACTTTTCACCTAGTATATAAATTGACATGTCTTCTTCATAGTACCTTCACAGTACCTTTCATTGATACTTTCATGGAAAATTATTCGTACACAATAAGACAAATGTTTATGACTAATATAAGTACAATTATAATATCTAAGCTTAGAAATAACTCGCTTCTGGCTATTAGGTAATGCTTAAACAAGTGACAATCTAAAAAAATGAAATAGTCAGAAACGTAGAGTACAGTTCGAGCAATTTCAAAAGCAAATACTAAGGCATTATTATCAGTCAAAATATAACATCAAATATTAATGGGTGTATAGAATAAATTAGGATACTTATGACTAAATGGATTAAAAAAAGACAAACGCAAATACGCGTTTAAAGAATTATGTTTCTTAAATGTAACATTGTTAAATATTAAGATAAATGCGGTATTTTCTACCTCTAGGCTTGTGCTCGCAATTGTCCATATTGCTAAGGCGATTTTATATGTGACGATGGGCGACAACAACTCTAGCGAGGATTCCACTACAGGGACACAGTCTTTGAAATTATTATGAGATAATGAATATTTGATCCTAGGTTTCAAACGATTTTTGGTAGCGTTTTACGTCGCTCCAACACAGTAAAAATCATATGGCGGCCTTTCAGATTCACTAGTGGAGGAGCTTTGGAGCCTTGTCGCATGCACAAGCCTTTAAGAAAACCACCAACGTTTCATAAACTACCTTAACAATTTCTCATATGAATCTGAACTCATCATCTACCTAAATCATTTGACCACTGACACCACAGTGAAGCCAATTAAAGCATTTGATAAATAAAAGCTAATACTTATAAAATACTTATTTATCATAATAAACGGTGACACATTCTTATTCGATCGTGTATTGGTATTCTTTAAAATTTGAGTTGCATAGCTGCAAATTAGGTTTATTGATAAATTGATTGAAATCTGCAGATAAAGCAGATAAAGCAAAAAGATTTGAATGCAGAAATTTCTAAATGTAGAAAAGTTATTGCTCAAATAACCTATTCAATCACCAAGCGTGCCTGTTTCTGACAATTCAATTTAAATAACCATTCCTACATACAAAAGCAATTAAAGACAAATGCAAAATAGACGAGAAACTGAGAATAAGATAATTGAGTTCAGCATTGTTGCTTGAAGAGACAGTTGTTTTAAATCTATTTTTCGATAGATGCGTGCTATTTAAACCAGTTTGCAAATGTTTAGTACTATATCAGTCTATATTCACTTGGCCGATTGTCCATTATTTTTTTTGTTTAATTTGTATTTCATATTGATATATTTTTGTATTTCAAACTATTACAAAATTTTTGGATCTAGTTAAATGGATTTATGTTTTTAGTAAACAATTATCATTTTCAAAGCCAAAATTCAATTTTATCAAAATTACAAAAAAATTGGTTCATTTTATGACAGAGATATCTGTTATACAATATCATATTGCAGTGGAAGGTTAACCATGATCTTTCTCACACTCATTTAATGTTCAAGTTATACTATATAGGCAACAAATTAAATGCCATATTAACGGTAAAGATTTATATTGATTTTAGATTGATATTGATAAAGGATTTATATTTCAGATATGTGGTACGTCCTTGCATGCTCAGATGTCCTCAATATAACAACATCCCGTATATAATACAGACGCAACAACTCTTTTTATGGAAACTTTGCTTTTACCATCTTAATATTGCCTTCCAAGTTAATGGATAAAGTTTCGTCACATAATTATGACCTTACTACCAAGTGTTTCACTAAACGTGCTCAAGAAACGTATTAATGGTTCTTACAACAAAGTTAATATTCCTGAAATGCTGTTAACAGAGGCAAATTAAGTTAATGTGATATTGGTAGAACCAGATATGTTTCCTACTCAGATCAATATCGAGAATCTCATTGTCAAGTTCGATTAAAGAAATAAAACATTGGAAATGCGCAAGAGCGTGACAAATTAATGTTTGTTATTTTGCTCTGTTTGCTTGATTTTTTGTTTGTTTTGGATTTCGTTTCTAAAATGATAAGACTTATGTTTTAAATAAACAATTGTTTTCTACTACTGCTGAGCGGGTATTGTACATAGCTGTCTAATGAATAATTATAACATATTCACACCTTTTGAATATTAAACAGCTTTTCTAAAAACAAATCTTTAACATAACGAACATGCGTTACGTTAAAAGTCTAAATGCAACAACAATAGTTTAAAAGGAAAAAATACTGTTTTGTCCCGTAAACGTACATTTGATTTTAAGAGATGCTTTTTCTGGTCCTTCGGGATCATTGATGCCAGCACTATTAAGTACCGCTCAAGCCGGTCCTAGGGGTGTGAGGGATGTTGCACGTATTCATTATCCCTCATGTACAGACTCAATCAAACCGAGTCTGCAATTCTCTTGTAATTTGTTGTGATTAATGCTTCCGAGGGATCACTTTGTTTCAAGATTTTTATGATTTACAATATACTTCATTCTAAAAGGTCATCATTGCTTTCACGAATCTTGAAAAAGTATGTTTTCCATAAGTCGTCTTCTCTCTAGATATTGTGTCAACTTTAAGAATAAAACACGTACTGTATCAGACAACACATATCTTCATCAAGTATTCATGACGTCACCATAATGTGATATATAAAGACATTTTTATCCTTGAATGTATCTTTTTTAACCATAAACTTTACCATTTTCATTCTTAGACTGTTCAATTTGTCATTTAAGGAACTATACATTTCCTGCTTTGGGGATATCAAGATGGTCAGCCACCTATATATAATTATAGTGGTCGGGCGTCACCGATAAAATAAATTAATTTTGCATTAATTAGAAAATAAAGGAAGTTGGTGGTTTAATTATAGACCTCTTTCTAATTCCTGATTGTATTTAACATTTCCCTTCATCATTCATTGCTGTTTTTGACAGTTTAATTAAAGCTCTCACGAATCCCTTTAATTGAAAGCCATTTGTAAAGGAAAAAAATGAACAAAACACATCTGTATTGAGTGAGAGACAAAATCATAACTTCCTTCTCGGTCTTAAGTATTTCAAGCTAATTGCTTGCTGACAAAATTATCATTCAAATTATACAATGAAAGCAGTACAGTTTGATAATAATCGTTAAATTTACCAGATGTAAGTACATTTGTTATAAAAAAGAATGAAATAAATATCACTGACGATTTCGCTATTGCTAAGAAACAATAATGTTGTATTATTTATAGAGATGAATGTTTTTCTTTGTTTGTTTGTTTGTTTCATTTTACGCTTTTTTCCCCCAACAGTGTTTCAGTCATATAGGCGGGTAGTTTTCTATCCATCGTTTCTGGAGAGTTACACCAGTACAAGACTACCTTTCACCATGCTAAACTACCAAAGCATCTCCCGGGGATCAAACCCATGCCAGAGAGGTTACTGGATTAGAAGTCATCGACTCTAACCCCTTGACCACGGAGGCGGTATGTATTTCTTTAATAAATATAATGATATAATGATAGCATTGTCGTTTCAATAATCTTAATAATGATTTCTGTTGGATTTGCACCAACTTGCATGCTGTTTTCGAAGTGATTTTGTTATTTTATTTTATTAAAATATTTTAAAATATCTGCATATATCTCTGCGTATACAAGTATTATAATTTATACAATTGTAAACCAAGAATGTAATGAAATAGATAAACTTTTTATCAGTTTTCAAGTTCTTAGTTATCCTGAGTGGCCAGCATCGTCCCGTAACCTCTGTCGAACATCGTTGATAATGTCCACAGTCAATCGCCGTCATTTTGTAACATCTCGGCGAAATGTGTCAACAACGTCCTTCAAAAATTTCTTCTGTCTGCTTCTCCCTTACTTGTTCTCAATACCTCCATTACCAACTTTTAATCGTGTATGCCTATCAAAAAACTATAATGTGGCTTTCTGAAACTTTTCGCTTGATAGCCTTAGACTAAGTCCTTTTCTACGTTTTTGATAGTTTCTTGGCTTATTATTGACAAAATTTTTCTGCGACATAATTTTAACGCGAGTTTTTCTTTAACAAGTGGCATTTGAATTGTGATTGTAACGATAAATGTTCTTTCAATGAAACAACACCAAATACATGGCTTATGACGTTTTGGCTTATTTTGAAATCTAGATATGTCTTATTGTAAAATATATGCATCATAAAGTGCCTGTTGTCAACGCAAATTTACGCACTGCGCCGTGTGTGCTTTACCATAGTTTTTAGATTCGCTGTTACGTTTAGATTAGATATAGTGTCAGTGTAAAGGTATTGTTTTCCGATTAAGTCTGATATATAACAATAAGTGATATGTTGAACATTCTTCAATTGACAACCCTAGTCCGGCTTATTGTTGATCATCTCTGACTCGTATAATGTAAAATGACTAAGAAATTGCTTTTTTTTTCATTTCTCAATGCTTTGTTTTGCGTTTCCAAAAAATAATTTCATCAGCCGCTAAATGTACCTGAATCATCTTTTACTTCTGATGCTTTCACAATCGGTGATAATAAGTTGATGACAAAAACACAAAAATATTAAAATATTTTAAAGGTTTAATGTATCAATCAATATTTAAACAAGGTATTTTTCTATTTTATTTTATCATCATCAAAAAAAAAATGAAAATTATATTTATATACTTATTCAACTGCATTATTAAGGCAATTACGGATATCCAGATAACAATTTACAGATACTTTTAAATCTTACGAAATATGTTGAATTTTCAGCTTATCTCGTTGCTTGTGGGCATACATGATAACTTGCATTCCGTACGCTCCGTACGTCTGCCATGAATAGACTCAATTAAAATGAACCTCATTTATCATTTTCAGTTTTATAGGGTTCTCATTTATCGCCATTTGTAAAATGCAACTTCGTGTATATAGTCCTATTTTGCTATGATATTATGATTAATTTATTAACTCGAATTTTCAAAAAACTGTTCACCATTACTGCATGAAAAACAACTGTAAGAAACTGTAAGTTTGAAAAAAATATATGTAAGTTAGGTATGTAAGTAAGGTAAGGCTCTGCAAAATGACTGAGCATTTTGCACATTACATTCTGAGTATTTTTAATATTCTTTTGAATATTTATTACAGTTGTAAATGTAAATTAAAGAATTGTGCATGAACATTACGTTAAGAATTTAATTATAAGATACATTCCTCCGATGGGAAAACTGGAATTAATTTTGTGATATGACGTTCAAAGGACTTTACAAAAAGGATACTCACATTACCAATTGATATACAGTTTTTATACTGATCATTTTTAAAGTAATATGAATAAAGTTCACATTTGATTAATTCAATTTAAAAGATATTTATTCTCGTTTTAAAATTATTTGATATGCACTACTATATGCATTTACATGAGGGGATATCTGCTATTCTACAGTCTCCAAATAAATAAATTAATTAATCAATCAATCAATCAATTCATCAATCAATCAATCAATCAATTGATTAATTAATTAATGTATTAATTTAGTTATTAATTAACAAAAAATAAATAAATAAATAAATAAATAAATGAAAAAGAAAGACAACAACACTTTATTTCACATTAATTTTCAGTGGAAAGACGACTTATGTTTTATTTGGATTCTCATTTTCAGAATAATTAAGACCAAACCATCAATAAGGATATAATGTCAATAGAATCTCAAAGATAAATGTTCTCACAACAATAACTAGACAAATGATGGATGATATATTTCTGTCAAGTAAAAAACAAACCTTTTTTATTATGATGATATTGTGTTGATATTATTCATATGAAGGATTTCTACAAAAATAAGTTAGACTAAGTATGATATAAATTGCTTATCTGTGCCGGTATATTTCTAAATAATTTTATATTGTTTTGGTGTTCTCATATAATTTCCAAAATTGTACACATCGACCAACTATCTGAATCGTCTTTTGCTTCTGTTACCTGGAATGTGTACTCAGGACAGATATAGTTATTAAGAATGTATGGAAATCAAATAAAACTTTGTTTAGATTTTCCTACTACTGTTATAACGGTTTGCTTTCATTTTTAATGTTATTAAATTATATGTAATTAGCATCTAACATGCTCTTAAATCATTATTAACGCATTATAAAACCCGCCTTTGATTTTTCAATTTCTGGGGCATAATGTGCCTTTAAACTCAATATATAATTTCGCATTGTTACTTTTGCTGCAATACTATTGCTCCGAACAACAATACTATTCAAGTTTCCAAAGAATAAACAACGCAGTTTTGCTTTCTATTTTCGTTTATTACACATGAATTTAATCAATGAAAGCATACAAATAAGGGGCGTCCGTGCCCAAGTGTTTCATGTCGTTGACTTTTAACCACTTGCCCCTCATCGTTGTGGGTTCGAATTTCGCCAGGGACTTTGAGAGTTTTTTACAAGCTATCTTACTAGCTCAAGGAACATCGATAGTTCTACTCAGGTGCCCGCTCGATCCTAGAATAATGCACGGAGGGGCATCGGAAGTCTCCCTTTACCGATTAAGCTGGAATGACGCCATATAATCTTGGCTCGACGTAATTTTCAACAAAACATAAAAACAATAACAACACAAAATACAACATTTAAATGACAAGTCTAACAGGATAACAAGCAACAAACGAAATTGTAATATTAAAATATGACAAAACAATCGTTATTCATCAAATCATTCAAATTCAAATATTTCAGGAGTAAAATTGCTACAAGGTTCACGTGACAAACATTAAATGAGATTTATTTTCCTCTGAATCCTCGCAAGGTTGGGTTTTTTTTCCTAGTCTAGCTATCTGTCATATATTTAAGATTAATCTTTTATTAAGTTTACAATGTTTAGTTTTAAGATATATTTATCTGATACATGTAATGTAAAGATCGCGAGTTGCATGTGATCAAACTCCGTCAGAGGAAAGTCGTAATTTATTCCAGCAAGAATATTTACGCCCCATTCTCTGAACTGGTTATATCCAGGAACGGTTTCGAGAGTGTGTTAATAATTTTATAGCTTATACATGGTCCGATTGTAATATTGTATAAAGAAAATATGCCCTTTAATGTGATAATCTTAAATCCTCTTTAGATATTCATAAAATTAACACCAACTTTCCTTCTATGGCAAGGTCTCTCGAGATATGCAATTTAAATTTGCATGACATGTGTTTGACAGAATGACAGATGCAAAAACCGTCGCTTGACGTCAAAAGCTTACTACAAAAACAATTGAATTAAAGGCTTGACGTTGAAGCTAAAGGGTATTTAAAAGATTTAGAGGAATATCGAATCATTGTCACATTTTTAGATACAGTAACTGCTTAGATTATCAATAATACAGAATGGATTATCGGACATAGAATTGCGATTCCCAAGCATGACTGACATAAAATTATTGTACCATTTTCTATATTATACTTCTATTACTGTTAGCATAAACGACAACTCCAAATTCGAAAATCAATTATATCAAACCTTATATCAAGCTAGTAGCTAATACATTCAAGTGCAATCGTCCTTCATTTTAAGAGAAATCAATGAGATTCAATTTTCCTTTTCATAACTGATGGGGTTATTGCTCACGACTACATGGGAATATTTCAATCAATTTAAATTCTATCATGCAAAGAAAAGTTTCATCTTAGATTTGTTCATCTTAAACATAGTGGACATATTGAATTTGACATATTTTTTAATTTAGTATTTGTGAAGGAAAATCTATAAAAAAAAAGCTCTGGCTAAGTCAGACTTGTTTTTTTCTGTTTTGATAAACAAATTTTATACTAGAATACAGTTTGAAATGATAATCATACCTAAATAAATAAGATTTTATATTTGTCTCCATACTGAAAAATAATTCAACTCTGGGAGAATACAAATTTGATTTATGATATGAATCAAACACAGTTGAACGTTTCTTCTATAAATAAAGGCCATGACTGCAATGAAATAAAAGTTAGAATTTCATGATTATAGTATTTACAAAAAAGGAAAAGTGTTTTAATAAATGATAAACAATTAAACTATTCATTCAGTGTACTTACCGGTATAAAGAAGTTGCTCTCTATAACCCTGGTGAGGTAAAAGCATCATTTTCCCTATCCGCACTTAAGATCGCTTTTATCCCGATGTCAAGGAAAACTTTAATTTACGCACACTTGTTAAGCGATGACGTTCAATTATATTACATTTTATCCAAAATTATGAGTGCAAAAAGCGCAAAGTGACTTCTAGCGGCATATTTTGTATGATAAACCAGAGAGAATGTCAAGAGGTATGGATGTAATTACAAGAAATTACAGCATAGAGTTTAAGTTCATTACGCTTAGGTATGCAAGTTCTTATACTGTTATAATCCTAATGGGAATATGTCAATTGAAAAAAGTTAATGACCGAAAAGGGATAAAATGTTGAGTAACTATTGACGTCATGCCGTAAATGTTAATAATGAGTGCAAGGCATCTTGAAAAAACTTCGCCTATTGACTTTATAAATGTATGTGTATAAACCGTGTTTGTTTTGTTTGGATTTTTACGGCACGTCAACACATAACTGGTCATATCGTGCCGAATGCTATAATAGGCTTAAAATGTAATGTAAAACTTTGTAAATGACAATAAAAATGAGCCAATTAGATCCTAGAATACAAGTGTATCGCTTTCAAATAATCAATGATGTTTTTGATGGAATTGTATTAAAGAATTCTTTGAGTGAATTTACACAATAAAATCTATTACGGGTCTGTGAAAAATCATGACATGACATTCAAGAAGAAAATGCTTGCCAGTAAAATTTTCATGACAAGCTACACAGAAAGGGGCATTGTCACTCGTGAGGAGATAAGAGTGTGTAATTTTAGTGTGTCCAATTCAGCATCGAAGTAGAATTGTTTGATCGTGGCGGTTTGACAGAGATCGAGATGGTGACACATCAAAAGATGGGTTTATATCGTGAAGTTTATTAAAAACGGCATTGTACCAATTTGCTTTCCATTCAGATGATACGAGTTTATCTATAGCCGGTCTAAAATCACAAGCAGGTAAGAATAAGTCAGTTGTTGGAAAACTTTATGATTGTTTAGCTAAAGCATCTACTTTTTCATTTCCTCGTATACCTACATGACTTGAATCCAATATAATTAAACAGATTTTGTTTTAAGTATATCATGAATGCAGGTATAATATTAATCAAAACAACGTTCAACGTCTAATGCCCTCTGATTATTGCCACCTAAACTTCCTGCATTATGTTTCTTTCATTATTTAGAGCATCACTTGCATGCTATTTCTTTGGTATTGCGCATCGATCGCATTTTTCTAGGCAAGCGTCTCTATCGTCGCCGTATGAAGGCATCTGCGATATCATCTCATTATGGATAGTGGTTTTGAAAAATATTTTTTTCTTGACGTTTTGATGTTTTTGTTTCGTTAAACAATCCCACATTTTATCTCTTTCTTAATAGGTTAAAACATTATTTTATTTGTTTTGGATAATAACCCAGATGTTTCGAATAAATCCCCTAAGAATACATTTTTGATCAGTTAAGTCTGAGATAAAATTAACAAGTCAAACAACTAGAGATTAGCGCCGCGTTATCTTTTCGTCAAACGGGCCCTTTGCCTTGTTAATTATATAATAGTTTTTTATCCGAGTAAATGATGTTAATGAGATAATTAATATAAGCCAACTGACTTTTAAATGTTAACAGTTTTTAGATATTTAAATGGTATTTACATGATATTATAAAAATGTATCAATGTAATTGTTTTGTAGTTACAGTATCAATATAAGATTTACACACCATGTTTACAAATTGACCAGCTGCTAAATGATCACCAACATAACACCCCTTATATAATCCTCAGCTGTGTTTAATGTTATATTATGTAGCAGGTAAAATGCAATAACGTCCTACATCAGATCAGCTATATACACAACTGCTGTTAATTTATTTCATTTTTTATTCTTAAATAAGGAAGTTTGCTGATGTTTACAATCATTATAAAGATCCTTGAACTGTTATATATAACTAAAGCCATACATATATGCCAACAATCTTTATAACTAATAGCATTGTATACATCAGAGAAAGTTTCATTTTATTTTCCATTTTATCAAAATAAGCGACACTCTCGTTAGTTTGAACTTGAATAAAGTTCTATGCTTTTTGGGTACTCATTTCATCCAAACGAAGAAACCAAACCAGGATAATAATAACAAGACTGCTTCTATTAACCCGCAAGGCAAAAAAATTATATTTTCTAGTCTAGTCTAGTCTAGTTGCTAGGGGTTGACCATAGTTTTTATTCACCATTGTTGTCAATAAACAGATTCAATATAAGCCTCCTGCATTAGTTTTACCGCTTTGGGCGTTCCTTGGGGTTTCCGTTTTATTATGTTTTCAATGCAACAATGTAGACCTTCTTCGATGTAACATTATGATTAATTCCTTAATTTGAAATTTCCTAAATTCTCCATAAAGATTATGGCTTCAATTTAAGTTCATATTGTATTTGCTAATTTCTGAAAATGTCCAATCGAAAGCATCGGGGTAAAAAATAGATTTGACATTTTGAGTACTATCAATGTTCCTTTAAAAATTTAACCTTTTAAGTGATCGAAATTAATGTCAACTTAGAAATAAAGTATCAAATTGCTACCTTAAGCTGTGAATATATAATTATGTGAGATATAAACTTTTTTTACCACTTAACATTGTTTATCTCACGACCTTTGGTAGTATCGCAAGCGCAACACTAATTGAGGTACACTTGTGTAGCAATGACGTTTAATGTGACACTGTACTTAAATCAATGAAAGCAACGACCGTAAAATGTCTATACACATTGATTGTATAATATATTCAGGAACCAAATGGACATAGCAGCAAAAGGGTTCACGCTAAGTTAGAAACGTTCAATCACTTCTTAGATCCTACAGTAATAGGTCAAGCGAGAAAAAATCAATTGTTGTAAATGGAAAAAGAAAAAACGTTTTCTAATTAAAGCCGTAAATATAAAAACTGAACACAGACCGTTTAAAAAAACTTAAGTTTGTTTATATACGAGGGGAAGTCAGAAAATATCCGGACTTTTGACTCGTTCTCGAAAACCATTCAACATTTTAGAAAGAATCTTTCTACTCTTTTTCAAAATATTCTCCACCTACGCACTTTTGCCATCTTCGTGGGAGCTTTTGTATTCCCGCTGTGAACCATGACGTAGACCTATGTTTTAGGTACTGTGTAACAGCAGACATCAAAGCCGCCCTGGTCTTATATTTCTTTCCAGCAAGCAATTTGTTCAGTACTGGAAACAAATAAGAATCACAAGGGGCGAGGTCTGGGCTATTAGGAGGGTGAGACAACAATTGCCATTTGTAAGAGTTGATAACCTCCACTGTAGCTGCGGCGGTATGGGAGGGGGCGTTATCGTGAAGAAGGAAGACATTTTTCTGTGCTAACCTGGGACGCATTTGCTTCAGCTTTTCTCTGAGATTTTTTCAGAATTACTTCAGAATAGTACTTGGCGGTGACAGTTTGACCTTTTGGCATGAAATGAGTACGTATCATTCCTCGTGAATCCCAAAAGGCAACAAGCATGACTTTGCCAGCCGAAGGAGACAGCTTAAACTTTTTAGGAACCAGCTCGTTTCCACTGCTTTGACCGAGCTTTTGTCTCAGGTTCGGAATAATGAACCCACATCTCATCTCCAGTGATAATGATTGCCTTTTGATCTGCGGACAGCTGTCTAGGCACCCACCTGGCACTTACCTTGCTCATACCTAGGTGTTCGTGTAAAATCTTGTGTGCCGATGCCTTACCGATGCTAAACTTGTTGGCTACCTCCTCAAAAGTTACTCGACGATTTTTGTTGACAAAAGCTTTAACATTTCAACCATTGTTGGGGTCACCGCCTCAGCTGGCCGCCCAGTCCTAGGCCTGTCACAAACACTTGTTCTGCCTTCACGAAACTGAGAAACCCAGTTGTATAAGGTTGAACGTGATACACATTTATCAGAAAATCTTTTTTAAGCCTCTGAAAGATGTGGCAGGGCTTTTCACCTTCTGCAACCAGAAACTTTATTACAGAGCGTTGTTCCTCTAACAAAGAGTCCATGATAGACGAAACACCTATCATATATCAGAGGGCAAAATACTGTGTATACACAACCATCATTGAAAATAAACTGACCACGTTATTGGCGAATGAATGTAGTTTTCACCAAATTGAATATATAATGTGTGCATATAGCTGCACGTGGACAGAGAGGAGCATGAAAAGTCCGGATATTTTCTGAACGTCCCTCGTACATTCTATATAGGCGTAAGTTTAAAAGGAATCAACGCATTTAAAAGCAGAATTAACTGACTTCTGTCCACTCAAATTACGTTTCCGTTTTATTTTATTCCACAAATTGTACTTTCATTTGGGGTACTGCCGTAAACGCATTATACATTTAATTCTCAATAATTATACATTTCACTTTTTTTGTTACAAAATCCTCATTGAAGGTTTACTGATTGTTAAAAAATGTGCATTTTACAAATTCATGTTGTCTTTATTTTGGGATGTGGCTATGGTGTTTGAAATGCACAGAAAATTTAATGTAATGTACAAGTTAAACCATATGGAACCTACTTGTTTAATATTTTACAATTTTATATAGCTACGGTAATCATTAAACCAATATAATTCACATTTTAGATATTAAACTTAAATATATCCCTATCAATGAAACAATCAGTAACGTATATAAGTAACTACGTTAAAACTTATTTTGTTCACTGCATCTATAGCATAGGTACACACATGGTGCATTATGTTACCTTCTTAACTATGTGCATTTGCAGTGCTCATGTATGGCGGATATTGATGGTCAAGGCTAATCACGTTTAGTCGCAGCAGGATATATGATTGGATTAGCTATGTGTTTATTATATTTTTCTCTTACTGGATACATTAGATAATGCAATGTAACGCACATTTATCCGAAGAGGATATATCGTCAATGTTAGATCATGTCGCTTTACATGCAAACTATATAAAAAACCGATAATCTTCGAACAAACTAATTTCATAAAACACAACTGTAAAATATATATTGAACCGTTAACATCAAAGAAATCAACGTTAATCATATCAATATAACTTAAACCGATTTGGTAAAACTTAATCGTATAGAAAATATGATAAAAGGCAAATAATATTGATTTTAACTGATATTGCCTGGATATTCCCCTTAACATTTTAAAAGAAAAGATGCAAATGTGATAATTCATATCATTTGCTAGTGTTTAATATTGTATTGATGTGAAGCTAAATGGATTTGCAAATAATGTTTTGTTATCGAACATGTATGAGCTGTTTCAACAATATCAAGTTCATTGATTCAAATTAACATCATCCCGTTTTCCCCCTAAGAAATTGTGAAAATTCAAATATTCTGGGAAAATTGTAGCTGCCTCGAGGCAGTGAAATCTCTTTAAAACATAAAGAACTAAAATAATAGCAAAGGAAAATGACAAAACTAAAATTGTTGCAGACTTTGTTTGATCTTGGTTGAGGTAATAGTAAGCTACCGTCTATCACCTCAATCTGAAGCCTTTTTGGTTGTTTTATTAATGTTTTTAGCATATTTGTGTCTCAAATTTACTATTCTGGTGATGTTTAGTTTTAATATTATCCACAGCACAATAACTTGAGCCATTACATAGTCTTTATGTCATTTTAAAAAAAAACACCAAATACTTCGTTATTAAGTCATTGGCAGTCTCTGTAAAACAAAATATATAACGTTTTAGCATAAAATAGATTTACACAGGTGCATCACCATCAATTTGTAGTAAATTAAGAAACAGTCTTTCAAATATGTATAAAACCACTAAATACTAAGACATCAATACAGACCTGAAATGTGCGTATGCAGCAAATGCCAAAAATTGTCATTTTAAAACGTATTATCTTAAAGGGATACATAGGCAAAGTTTTCATTTCTTCCTTTTGAATACTTCATTCATTATTCTGTCAATGTCCTCAAAATTCAGTAGGCAGTCACAGGAACAAAACTTTTCTCCTGTTAAAGAATAAAATGATGGTTTTCTCACTTGACCCAAGTTGACAGTCCAGTCTTGTAACAGTTGTTTTCACAAATACTTATATTTGTAGTCAAGTATTCTAAACAAAAGTAAAATTTTATGCCCGCAAGACAACACAGATACATTAAAGGTTGTGATAGTCCATTAATGTCTTTCAATATCAATTGGTTGAAATCTCTTACCATCAATAAAACACAGCTGTCAAATGTTTTGAGAAAATTCTCTAAATCGAAACAATGCCTGGGGACACAGCGAGAGAAGTGACATAAGCAAATGAAGTTAGTTATCTTTGAGGAGACCGGATTTTCATATATTTATATAAAGTAGTCTGCCCAATCATTATGTCGAGGAACATAAGGTATAGTAATGTGTAATAGGAGGAATTTTCTCAAAAGCAAACTTATCAGAGCTGTTAGCAGTTTTTCTATGAAATGACGACAAATAATCTTAACCAGTTTACGTCATATTCTACTATTCCCTTTCATATAGAATCCACAAAATGTTAAGTTAATATAATGAACAGCAATATTAAATATGTACTTGGACTGACAACGAAGCAAAACTTTTTTTAATCGTTATATGTTTACCTTTTGGCTTACTTTAATATGTTTAAAGAGTGTGTCATACAAAATTATCTTCGTTACTTTGTTAGTGTATTCCAGAATACTGTAAAGTCAAATCTTAGATAAATAGCCTAAAATTATGGTAATAGTAAATATTCTAGATATTTTTCCTAAAATCCAGAATAACACCAGATAAACCACCGTTACTAGTTAATGTTTTTTTGTAATATGTATCGTACGAGGAATAGGTCTTCATAGTATTTACACACCACAATTTTTTAATAATAATAACTGTATGTTTAAAATTGCGAAGTAAATATCTTCACATTGCTTTGATTTAAACAGCTTATTACATTTTAGGTACAAATATACTTGTTGTAAAAAACCCTCTAAGTATAGACAAATTCTGTCTAATAACTTGATGAGTTTAGTACAGTGTCATTGCTTTTTGCTTCTTATTTCATTGGCTAACATCGATATCTTACATCTGATACTGAATTACAATAAGTGAGATTTATTGAATTTCTTCAGAACAAATCTTAGCTTTACCAGCAAAGGCATCATAGGTTTAGAAGTCGAATGCATTATCAACATTTAATATATCAGAACGTAAAAATGTAAAACAACTATTCGTCATGGAAATATAAATAATTTTGCATTCACTTTAATGCTTAATAACAACTTGAAACTTCCCAGTACAAAATGAAAGAGAGATAAGTTGGGGTCTTATTGAAGATGAATAAGTTGTATATCATTAAAATATCGGAAACAAACATCCTATGTTAAATGTGATTTAGCCTTGAGCTACATTTATAAACATAAGGGCACTACGACAACCCTGATGCCTCCATTTAATGAGCATTTAATGAGACACAATTTCCTGCTTGCGTCAGATCAAATGAACTCGTGATTAATCAAAAAAGAATTCATCAGCGAAATTCTTAAGTGCGATCTGGTCTACCATTGAGGTTAATATGTAGATTCTATATGTCTAAATGTTCTTTTTTTAAATTAACACGTCCGAGTTATAAGTATTTTATTTTTTAAGGTATTGGATGTATAATTAACACTTTTTCGACAGGCATTTAAATCGCTTTATAATAAACTCTACCATATTCTGGACATAACTACAAAAAAATACAAAAGTTTACAACCTTGTTTGAATAACATTGACAATAAAGTGTAACTTTTGTATCAGTTTTATATAACAACAATAAAGAATATGTTTTATTATCTGAAGAAAAGTTTTGATAGTTCCATATTTTTCTTAATTAAAAAGTGCATTGTACTTATAAATAGCCACATTTTTCTAATGACCAATGACAAATGACTATTAACAGATTCTTTTGTTTGCAACATTTTCAATTTTGCCGTGTTGGGCTTTCGTTAGGAATTCTTATTGTTTCTATTTTATCGCCACATCAGCGTTGTTTGAAATGTGTGGAGGCTGTAAAAAGTCACCCCGTACTGTCAATCAGAGATGCTATATTTTCGATCCTTAAATATCGTTCAGCACGACATTATTGTTGTGCTTGTGGTATTTTGAGTTTTTAACTTTTCGGCGTTTTCTAGTCGGGTGGTTCCAATATTCCTACTTGAATAATGTTGCATCACCTTTAGGATGTGTTGCCTGCTTTTTAACTTTGTCTTTTGACGTCTTATCTGTGATATGCAGGCTTCATAACCTCTGATCCCCTTTCAAAATTCTATATTATTTAGCTCCGCCCTTTGTTTTTTTCGTTTACGGCACACGCTTTCTATACTATAACTTGGGGACCATACGCCGCTTTTCATGGAATGACACGGAAGTGTCACATTGAAGGTTTCATGATAACCGCCATATGAACACATCTGCGGATGTTTCTAAATTCAAAATATTACCATTTTAGTGTTTAAATGTTGAATTCTGCTTAAGCCGGTGCTAGGGGTCATGGACGGAAGTTTGCGCTTGACAGTACCGTCCATGAACAGGCTCAATAAAACCGAGCCTGCAACATTTTCAATTATGTCTTATTGGGCTTTCTTTAGGGATTCTTTATTTTCTCTATTTTATTGAGACAGGTACTTGTTATTTTTCATAAAAAATAAGAGGATTGGGTTAGAAACCCTGTTAGATTTTGTCATATAACATAGGGGCATCAAAATATTATTTCATATCTTGATACAAATCTAAATATTTGTGAAAAATATAAAGAATGTTTACCATGCCAATTTCAAATTATAATCATTTTAAGTTGTTACCCTATCCAATTTCACACAATTCACAGTAAAATTATGCATCAAAATCAAAGACAAATCAAAATCTGGCAATACAAAAAGAGGAAAAAAGAGAAAAAAGTGAAACAAAGTCCTCTCCTGGAGTTTGAATCAACGCCCTCACTCGCTGAAAATGAATACTTTTCAGGCATCTAATACCTTATTGCAACGACACGACAAGATATAATTTTTAAAGAAAAAAAAATAGTATCGTTATATTTTGCATATTGTTGCGGCTATATTCTCGATCATTTTGACTTTAACATTAAATGTCTGCTGTTCAAGATACATTCCGTGTGTACTTGAACCAGCATTTGTCGTCTATGTTTGTTCATATACAACTACTAATACACTGTATGACCTGTAAATACGTATTTGTTCACAAATACTAAATTACTAATATGCATTTCTACAAAATATATAAAAGGGCTTTGCCCAAAGTTTTACACATTTTTCCTAGAAATTTAAAACAGCATATTTTGGATTATGCCAAAATCCATATCATAATTATGAAAATTTGCATTATGTAAATACACATTTTCATCTATAATGAGGTCATCAAATTTAAAGCAAAACAAACAGAGAAAATAAAACACACAGGAAAATTAAAGTGATGTATATCTAGTTGTGGTACCAGTCAGCTGATCCATCGTACACTATAAAAATCAAAATATAGAAAAAAATCGAGTGAATAAAATTATTGAATTGTTCCAGCAGTTGAAATGGTTGCATTTCTGTAGTGGAAGAATTTCCATCCTGCAATTTTGACATAGTTGTGAAATATCATTGCTTACCATTTGTCTTCAATTCGGAATAAACATAAGCTTACACTACATTGCAGATATAAATAAATAAGACGCTTGTATTGATGATACTTCGCCTACCTTTTTAAAACGGAATCCCTAAATAACGCCCAAAACAGTAAAATTGAAAACGTTGCGGCCACGGTTTAAAATTTATTTCTAATTATTTGCTTGCAGATGCCAGGGACTTGTTAGACAGCTATAACCGTGTATATGAGACTACGTGCTTTAGTTACCAACATGTAAAAATGTAAAGCATTACGATGGTTCAAAACACTGAGAAGAAAGAAAAAAAAACAAGAAAATTATCATGATGACAGTTGACATGCAGACCTTAAGTTAATCTGCTTTAAATATAAAATCTAAAGAGCGGGAGAAAGCATTCATAATAAAATGAAAATGTTAAAAGTGCTAACTTGCTTACTGATCTTTCATATGTGTTTCTATGATTGAGCCTTATAAAGAAAAAAAAGTGCAAACCTCTCACTTAATCTAGTGCTGCACGATAGCTTGCAATTTTTACTAATGTCAAATAACAGACTCAATCAAACTGAGCAATCATTTTTTTCTTTTTGTGCATTCTCTAAGGTTTCCAGTAATTCTATCACTGTTATCATTTTAAGTTCATTTGTTCTATCATTGTTTATTGATAACAACTATATATCTTTGAAGTTAGAGAAAAATTACCATAGTAAAGATCACAGTGAATGTTTATTTTTTTTGTTGTTTTTGCTGTACGACAAGAAATAACATGTAGATCTAATATAACATTAAATGTTTTTTAACGAGATGATATGTTTGATTAATTTCCTTTTCGTGTCGTATTGGCTATAATTTTTAGATATACGGGCTATTTAAGTAAATTAAATATGTTCTCTTTTTTTCTGTAAATTAACGTTAATCGCATTTCATTGATTAAATAGCATGTAAGCTCCCTGATCATGTATTAGTCATTTTTCTTTGGTAAAATGACAACTATTCATATATCAGAAAATATAAGAAAACAGGGATTTAAAAAGTATGTTGCCACATTTCACACATGCAACCAACATTTAACACCTGCTGTTTAGAGTCTTCAATCGTTCGTCACAAACACTGACCTTTAAATTAAAAAATCAAATTTGAACTAATCAACCTCGAATAATTTCATGTTTCAATTAACTTTTGTATTAATATATCTTTTGTTCGGAAAGGTATCTTTTATTACAAAGCACTTCAACTGTGACATTATATAAATAACACATGGGTTTGTGGGTAACAGTAAAAATATCATCCCGAGGAAAATACTGTTACTCGAGGCGTAATTTCTCAACTAAATCTAACTGTAACAAAAATAAGCCAAGAGAAGCAATAACTAAACTGTCCTTACCTTGCAAGTTTTAAGTGCACTGTAGGCCTACTTGAGAAGATGTTTTTCTTTTATTCCTTAGGCAAGTGATGATATCTACCAGTCATAAACATAAAATAAGCTGTGTTTTGTTCAGAAAACAAAACACTAACCCATTTATAAGGTTATGATCTGTGAAATCTGATCCTTCTGCATCCAAAATATTCTTCGCATAGTTTTTGACAAAGTGCATTTAGAAAATAACGATGATTATCTACAGATGTCTGTCCACCAACTCTACTGTATCTGTAACGTTTCACTGGTTAAAATTGTTAAATTATCCTTTGTTGCATGCTTTAATTGTCTGCATGTTCCAGTTTGACACAAAATTATTTACATTACAATTACTTCCTTTGAAAACGGATGTTTCCTGTTGACTATTTAACAGAAAGATATTTAATACGCGAAAGGGACTCTAGGGTGCAAAGAACTAAATTTTATCAGAGTAATAGTAACTTCGGCGATGACCTATCGTCGAAAATAAGAATGAATCGAGAAAAAAATGGCGGCCATTTTATTTCATTTTATTTAGAAAATAGACCACGTGACCAGATTTTATACTGTTAAAAAATACTGTTACCTATGTAACAGTACAAAATTCGTAGTCACGTGGTACACTTGCATTAACAGTAAGAATAACTCCCAGAGGCCTATGGGAAATTAACATTACGAAAAAAGTGAGGGGTAATAATATCTCATATGTTCGAAAGGAAAATACCTGTTGAACCTTTCAAGACATTTTTTATGTTAAGTATGCTGAATTATGGTCTCCACAAGGATTATTAACTTAATTTAGTTTCTGACACTTGTCTGACAGTCTTTCCGGCAAAAGTCACCCTATGAAATAATTGTTGTGAATTTTAAACGTTTAGGTAGAAAGTAAAAATCATGGAAGACAATACCTGATTCAGAATATCTTGTTTTTTGTTGTTGATGAACCTTTTTTAGAGATTTTTTAATGTTAAGTATGCTAAATTATGGTCACCTAACACTTAAAAATCCAATGAATTTAGTCTCTTTCATTATTTAATGCAACACTTGCATGTTATTTCTTTGGTATTGCACAACGCAATTCAATTGGCAAGTATCTCGATCATCACCGTATGAAGATATCTGCAGCATTATCTCATTAAGGATAGTGGTTTCGAAAAATAGTTCTTTTTAATTTTGACGTTGTGTTTTTTTTTCTTTTCTGTTTCGTTTAGCAATCCAACAGTATGCTGAATTTTGGTCTCCACAAGGATTATTATCTTCATTTCGTTTCTGACACTTGTCTCGCAGTATCTTCCGGTAATTTTCAAAGCAATTTTCACGCTATGAAATTATTGTTGTCTTTTTCGTTATGAACTTGAAACGTTATGGTAGAAAATAAAAAAGTCATAATTTGATCATGGAAGACAATACCTGATTCAGAATAGCTTGTTTTTTTTGTTGTTGTTGAACTTTTTAAGAGATTTTTTAATGTTAAGTATGCTAAATTATGGTCACCTAACACCTAAAATTCCCTTGAATTTAGTCTTTTTCATTATTTAAAGCAGCACTTGCATGTTATTTCTTTGGCATTCCACAACGCATTTCAATTGGCAAGTATCTCAATCATCAACGCATCATCTCATTATGATAGTGGTTTCGAAAACTATTTCTTTTTCATCTTGACGTTGTGTTTTTTTTTCTGTTTCGTTTAACATTCCAAAATTTTGTCTCTTTCTTAATAAATTTAAACAATCGTTTGATTTGTTTTTGACAACATCATCGATGTTTTTAATCAATGTCCTAAAATACATTTTTATAAGCAAATAATATTTAAACATTATGTTAAAAGCATGTACTTTCTTTATACTTGCCCTATGATTATTTAATATGTTAGGGACATATAAAACGCTTCTTCAATAACAGTTAGTCTGGGTGGTAATTGACAAAACAAACAACTAGAGATTAGCACCGCATTCTCCTTTCGCCAAACGAGGCGGTTGTCGTTTTATTGGTTGTTTGTTTGTCTGAGTAAATGGTGTAAATAAGAGAAATATATACTGGCTTTAGATTTTAACAGCTTTTCGGTATTTAAATGGTCTTACATGATGTTATGAACATTTATTAATGTAGTTGTTTTTATAATAACAGTATCAATTATCATTTATTACTTAGCAAAGTCACAATTACAACTATTGCTTCAATGTTAGTCCGTATTTTATTTGCTTATTTTTGAAAGTGTGACTATTAAAATTAAAAAAGTTTTTAAATATCTATAAATAAACAAACTGTAAGTAAATAAAAAAAATATAAGCTAATAAGAACTGAAAGGTAAGGTTCTAAAACGGGACATTACATTTTGAGTACTGTCAATATTCCTTTAAATATTCAACTTTTATGTAATCAAAATGTGTCAACTTAGGAATAAAGTTACAAATTGCTATCTTAAGCTCAGAGATAAAATTATGTGATAAAAACACTTTTACCACTTCACATCGTTTATCTTACGACATTTGGTAGTAGCGCAAAGAAACACTTATTGAGGTACACTTGTGTAGCAATGACGTTTGATAATGTGACACTGTACTTAAATCAATGAAAGCAACGACCGCAAAATGTCTTTAAACGCCTTTATAAGGACATTGATTGTATAATCTATTCAGAAAGCAAATGGAAATGGCAGCACAAGAGTTCACGCTAAGTTAGAAACGTTCAGTCACTTCTTAGATCCTACAGGAATAGGTCAAACGAGAATAAATCAATTGTTGTTATGGAAAGAAAACATGTTTAGTTTTTTTAAGTCCAGCCGTGAATATCCAAGCTGAGCACAAACATTTAAAAAAAGATCAACTTAAGTCTGTAAAGGCGTAAGTTTAAAAGAAATCAACGCATTCAAAGGCATAAGAACCTGACTTTTGTCCACTTAAAATCCGTTTTTGTTTTATTTTATTCCACGAAGTGTACATTCATATGAGTGATCTGCCGTTTACGTATTTTACACTTAATTCTTAGTAATCATTCTTTCTATAAGCCCTCATTGAAGGTTTAATGATTATTAAAAAAATCTGAATTGTTTGACCCTGTACAGGATGTGGTTATGGTGTTTGGAATGCAGATACAATTAGTGTAATGTACAACACAATCATATGAAACATGCTAATAAGTATTCTCTTTTACCACTTTGTTAAGCTGCGGTAACAGTTAAAACAATATTTTTCATATTTTAGATATACAACCGAACGACATCTTATCATATAAGTTTTTCTTTTTCCTATCCATTAAACAATCATAAAAGTGGCTAAATGTAAACTGAAGTCATTCACTGTAACGTAGGTACAAACATGTATCATGTAATATTCTCGCCCTCTATTCTTTGTGCCATTGCAATGGTCCTGTCAGACCAAAGCTGATCACTATCGAATTAACTATGTGTTAATCATGACTGTAATGTAACGCACACACATTTATCCGAAAATTGTATATTGTGGTATATTGGCAGTGCCCGATCATGTCACTAAACATGCCAAATATATTGAAATCCTCCGATAATCTACCAACAAACTAATTTCATAAACCATGTAAAATCCAGCCAATGTCAGACGAAATCAATATATTTTGCCTTTTATGATATTTTCTATCCGATTAAGTTTTAATTTGTGGTATTATAAGGATGTCATGTATTTTCTAATGAAACAGACCTGTCATAATCACCGACAAATATTTAATACAATGAATTTAGACATGAATTTTACGATCAATTCCCTTTCTTGATGTTTTGTATTCACCAGTTTACCCATTGTACTTCGTTCATAATTTGGTCAAGAAAGATTGAAATGACAACTAATACTCGTGGATAATAGCAAAAAAAAAATGCAAAAAAAATCTCGAAAAATCGTAGCTGCCTCGAGGCAGTGAATTTGAAAGTTTCAATCTCTAGTCTATTAAAATATAAAAAAACTAAAGTCAATAAAAGACGGAATTCTTAAAGCACGGTCAAATGGCAAAAATGATATAGTTGCATCCTGGTAGTGGTAATAGCAAGCTACCGTCAATGGCATAAAAATTGAAACCTTATTTTTGTTTTATTTGTATATGTTTAAGTATATTTCCTTTCTCAAATTAACTGTTCAGGTGATGTTTAGTTTTAACGATACGATAGCATGAGCCATTACATAGTCGTGATGTCAATTAAAAATCACCAAAATATTTGCTGTACGAAGGTTGCCCCCCCCTCCCCCAAGCCAATAGCAGTCGATGTAAAGCAAACATAGAACGTCGTGGCTTAAAATTAATTTACACAGGTACATCACCTTTAATTCGTACAGAACTAAGAAACATGATTTCGAAAATATATTCAATTTCACTAAATATCAAGGTATCAATACAGCCAAGAAGTGTGTGTATGAGACCTTTGCCAAGTATCGTCATTTTAGAACAACTGGATCAGTGGTCAATGAGGTAAATATCTGTCTAAAAACAAACTGTACATCTAACACTATATAACATAATTTCAAGGAATTCGTAAGACATATATGTTCACAGAGCTTCTTTTACATTATACAGTGCACATAAAAGGACAATAAAAATAGCGATGTTTGACGCTTACGCGGCCAAGCAGATTGCTATAATTTCTTTCGTTTAAGTGTTAGCTGACATCTATGCTTATGTTGAAAAGGTTTTGAAAGCTTGCAAATAGTACCCGAATGTATTGCAAAAAAAGAAATAAAAAGCGTCATTGACATGAGCATTTGAGAAAAATTGAAAACATGTCTTAATGAAGACAGACATCAAACAATTAGCAGTATTTTAGAAATTATAGGCTCTTCGTGTAGTCAGGTAAAATAGCATTAAAAACGCAGTGAAAACAACTTATGGGAGAAACAAACACTAAACATTTCTAGTTTTAATGATTTTTTAAACAAATACAATAAAAATGTACTTTAATGATCGTTGTGATTAAACATGGAAGCTCTGCTTTGGCATGTAAAGAAGAGACTCAAAGTCCTTTGCGAAAGTAAATACATCTAGGACAGTTTGACAGCCTACCAAGGAACGATACGGAGGCTGAACTGTGCTCTAATGGATTGTAATCAGTAATCCAGGGGGTAGGCTACAAAACCAATTACCTTTATAACCTTTAAATTACCATAATGATACTGACTAGACTAATTCGACTAACTGGTGTTCATAATTAATTTTAACTTTTTTAAATTCTGATTATTTTATATCATGATCTTGCAACGTATAATTTAATAAATGAACGGATTTTGAAATTTGTATTACGACTTATTGACAGTCTTCTAACAGTTGTTTTGACAAATACTTATGTTTGTATTGAAATATTCGAACAGCGCAGATACAGCGCATTCTTTTACAAGTCTGTCAATTCATAAGTCTATTTTGATTTTTTTTTTACCATCAAATGAAACACAGCAGTCAAATGTTTCGTGAAAATTCTTGAGCTCATTACAATGCCGAAGGAGTGACATAGTCAAATAAAGTTAATTATCTTTCAGGAGACAGGATTTTTGTAATATTTAAATAAAGTAGTCTCTTTAATGCCCAATCATTATGTCGAGGAACACAAGATTGATTCAACGGTTATAGTGATTTGTAATGGAAGGAATTCTCTCAAAAAGCAAAATCATCATAGCTGTTAAAAGTTTTTCTCTTTGAAATGACGACAAATTATCTTAACTCTTTCACGTCATATTCTATTATAATCTTCAAATTATAGCACTAGTCTAAAAGAAATATCAAATATGTACTTGAACTTAAAAGGAAGCAAAATGCTTTATTTATTGTTATATGTTTGCATTTAGGTTTGCTTTAACATATTTTAACGATGTCTATGTTTAATCATAACTTCAAGATTAAATGTTAATAAATAAATAGATAAATTAATAAATAACAAAAGGCAACAACAACAGCAAACAACAGATTGGTTTATGATGTTTTAAATTTCTAAATGTCTCATTGTATTTCAACTGACATGAGTTGCTTTATTCCAGTAAATATATAACAAAAATATCTTCAGTAATAGGCGTAAACTTTTAATGCAATTAGAAAGTTGCCAAGGCCAATATAATGAAAAATTAAGTTTCCGTTTTAAAAGGAAAAATCGAGATAGTTTTCATTAAATTCAGAATAATCATCATACAAAGTACAGTTGTAATATTTGTGCTTGCAAATATTATCGTAAGAGGAATAACTCTTCATAATTTTTACAGACCAGCAAATTGTAGTATTAATAGTTAGTACTGTTTGTATAAAAGTTCTAAGAAAATATCAACAGTTTTGGTACAAATAGACTTCGTATAACCTCTAAATATAGACAAATACCGTCTAATAACTTGATAAGTTTAGTATTATAGCGTTATTGTTGTTTTTTGTTGTTGTTTATATAATTGGCTATATTCGAGATCTTTTATCTAAATTAAATACTAACTAGCTAAAAGCCATATTTAATGATTTTCTGTAGAACAGATCTAGATTTAACCAGCAAACGCTTCATACTTGTAGAAGTCGAATGCATATCTACATATGTAAGACGAGACGCGTAAATCATATTATTCTAGTCTTGTAAATACGTCTTTGAAATTTAAATAACTTTGCATTCACTTAAATGTCAATTTTCCTGTGCAAAATAAAAAAAGATAAGTTTGGTTTTCATTGCATATGAGTAAGGCTTTATAATGTTGTAATTGCGAAACTAAGATCGTTAAATGTGCTTCAGCCTTGAGCTATATTTAATTACATACATAAGGGCACTACGTTACCCTGATGTCTCCATTTAATGAGTATTTAATGATATACAATTTCCAGCTTGCGTCAGATCAAATTAACCCGTGATTAATCGACAAATGATGTATCAGCGAAATTCTTAAGTGCGATCAGGCCTACCATTTAGGTTAATACGAGTATGTTGTGGAATTATATATGTCTAAATGTTCTTTGTTTAAAAAATAACACGCCCGAGTTAAATGCATTTTATTCTTTATGCAACGACAAATCTAAATGGTAAAAGAAAAATGATAAACATTTATATCGTTATATTTGTTTTATTATCCAAATTTCGGCTTTGACAGTGAATGTCTGTTGTCCCAGTTAATTCTGTTTGTACCCGATGTTACATTTGTCTCTGTGTATATTCATATCCACTAATATACTGTATGACATAATAATATATACTTGTTTACATTTACTAATAGACCGCCTCCGTGGTCGAGGGGTTACAGTCGATAACTTCTTATCCAGTAACCTCTCTGGCGTGGGTTCCATCCTCGGGAGATGCTTTGGTAGTTTAGCGCGGAGGAAGGTAATCTAGTACTGGTGTAACTCTCCAGGACCGATGGTTAGGAAACTACCCGCCTATATGACTGAAATACTGTTGGGAAAGGCGTAAAATGAAACAAACAAACAAACAAACAAACAAAACATTTACTAATGTGCATTTCAAAATATAAAATATATAAAAGGGTTTTGCCCAAATTTTCTAAACATCTCTCCTAGAAATTAAAAACAGCACAGCATTAAAAACTTTGCCAAAATTTATATCATAATTATGAAAATGTGCATTATTTAAATACACATTTTGATCTATAATGAAGTCAACAAATTTAAAGCACACCCCCTCCCCCCTCCCAAAAAACAACAACAACAAAAAAAAAAACAACAAAAATTAGTTGCTGTATTAACTGGTTTCAGTTCATTGAATTAACAACGGCGTATTTTCACATGGGTGCAACATATATGTGGGGAAAAGGTCCTCTAAGCTCTTGCAGAAGTTCTTCTAGGGCATAAGAATTTAAACTTGACTTCTTGATCAGCAGTTGAAATGACTGCATAATTGTTGCAGAATAACCTTACATCCTGCGATTTTGACATTGTAAAATATCATTGCTTAATTACCACTTGCCTTTAATTTGGAAAAAAAAAACTTACACTACAGCGCAGATATGATGAAATATGACCATTGTACTGACGGTTCTTCGCCTACCTTATATAAAAATCTGGAAACAAAGTGATCCCTCGGCAGCATTAATCACAACAAATTACATAAGAATTGCAGACTTAAAGCCATTTAAGTAAAACTTCTGTTTATAAAATAGAGAAAAACGGAATTCCTAAAGAACGCCCAAAACAGTAAAATTGAAAATGTTGCAGCCTCGGTTTAATATTTATTTCAATTATTGGCTTGCAGATGTAAGAAATTGTTAGGCAGATATAACCGTGTATATGAGACTATGTGCTTTGGTTACTAACCTGTAGAAATGTAACGCATTATGATGTTTCAAAACACTGTGTAGAAAGAAGAAAAAAAACATTAAAGAACACTATAATGATGACAGGTGACATGCAGACCTTAACCCTTGCTGTATTGAGTATAGAATAAAATTATTGGGAGACCAATCAAAAGCATTCATTAAGCCTTATATCGAGAGAAAGCAAATTTCTTACTTAATCTAGTTGCGGGCTATAGCTTGCATTTACCACTACCGTCCGATACCGGACTCAATCAAAATGGGCCAGCAGTTTTACTTTTTTGAGCATTCTTTACGGTTTCCTTTCATTCTATTAGTAATCACTTTTCTTTCATTTTCTTTATATTTCTGTCTGTCTAGCTCAACAGGAAATTGTAGACAATAATATATGTTAGAGGAAAATTATCATAGTAGGTATTAACTTTAATGTTTTTTTCTGTACGACAAGAAACAACATGTAGATTTGATATAACGTTAAAGTTTCTTTAATGAGACGACAAATTCGGTTGTTATTAATGCTATCTTATCCTTTTGTTCAGGTAAAACAAAACTCTACTATAGTATCAATTGTATTTAGAAATGCATTTATTATGGAAAAAAGCATGAAAACATGACATAATTAGAATAATTATTTGAAATGAAGGATATTTGTCGTCGTTATTCTGATATTGTTAATTTCTAACAATATATGCCAGACTTAGTCTAGCTTATTTGTAATAAAGCTTTCGTCTGTTCCAGTAAACTAAAAAATCTAAGGTAAAGACCAATAAGATCGCACTCAAGAAATGTCTGTGAAATGTTTACTTCATTGTGTCTAAAGCCAGTCTGTGAGGAATTAAATATGCCTCGTTCTTAATGAATGCATCAAGGTTATCATATTGGATAATTTTACATACCAGGTAATAAAATGTCTCAAATTCACGTTTTGCGTTTGGCCAACTTTGTTTCCTAGATGTCATTTATTAAATTATAACTGCATTATTTTCTTACTAATTCTTGATTCCTGATATGACTGATTTTGCCGGCGATTTTCAGGTTGTCGCTTAATTCTTTCACAATTTATTGGATGCAAATGTATTTAAATTTCTACGATGCAAATACTAGACTAGAATAATAAAGTTGAATCGTCTTGTTTAAAGGCATGTTGTTTATATCAGATTATATATGTAGCTTTATAAGACACACATAAGTCAGCTGGTATAGCCAAGAGACATGATAAATTTATCAAACATAAAAACATGCCTACTACATTATATGCAAGACGCCTAAACGCAGCTGCCATCATATAAAAAGACAATATACAAGTAAGCGTCTTTAATATATATAGACACTTTTTCTTTATCCAACGTTTTTGCTTATTTTCTACAGTTCTAAAATAGTGATAATGACAGATAACATTTAGCCAAATGCACTTTTCAATCAAACGTTAGAGAGTGACCTCATTAAAACACCAATCTGTAAATTGAGCAAACAATTATTGAAAGTATATCAGAAGTGCATCGTATATAATTTTATAAGCGATATAAATGGGACTGACATATAAGTCCTCATATAATTTTGCAAAGTTCGAACACTTTTGATAATGTTTTACTTAATAGTACCCTTAAGAGGAATCATTAGACCAAATTTAGCACAATTACGACGATTATTGGCTATGATCTATAAATCTAAGGACTATTCAAGTACTAGGTTCTCGTTTTTGTCTGTAAATTAACGTAATTGCATTTCATTAAGTTGAACAAAATAGCCTTCAGTTATTTCATTTGTAAGCTGCCTTATCATAATATTATATAAGTCATTATTATTATTTTTGTTACTTTTAAATCAATACTGAGATTTTAAAAGTATGGAGCCACAGTCTACAGCTGCAACAAAGAACTTCACACGTGGTGTTTCGAGTATATAAATGTCGATCTACAATCGCTTGTCACCACAAAGACTGAAAATTAACTTTAACATTTTCCCTCATATGTAGACGTGTTTTGACGGCTTTTTGTCCCTCTCCCTTTTTGAGGCCACAAACATTGTTAGAATTTCACTTGGCGGGGATTCATTTTATTTACACTGTCTCGTTTATAGGAACATGGCGGGGCTAAGAGTGAGATTTGGTGCACCATTAACCGGTTTAAACTCCCCAGCAGTACTTGTGCTGCTGACCGTTCCAAGGCGGCGCCCCTCTGTGTTCCTCAGATATATGTCTATGTTGTTTCATACTGTTTTGGTGACACTTTTGCTTGTGTCCTTGTTGTTTTCTCGTCTATGGTAAGTATCTTTCCCTTTGCCCCCCCTTTCCCCCGGTCTCCTGTCCCCCTGTGCCCATTGTGGGTCTATTATTCAATCATTTATTTGTTTTCCTTATCAGTTACAAATTATTTCCTATAATTCAATCATTAATTGTTTTCTTTGAATTCCTTAATAGTTACAAATCATTTATCACTTTAGTGATTAACCTGTCCATGCCCTGTCCTGTTTTTGTTGGGTCCGCCTGGCCCCTTGCCACTGGTTCTTGTTGCTGGGTCGTGTGGGGGTTGCGTTCATTGAACGCCGCCTTTCCTTGTTGATCTTGATTATCATATTCTATTTAAGCCAATAACACTGTTTTTCGTTTGAGAAATGTTATTTAAAAATTGACGACTTTTTTTCGGCGTCGCCTACATCAAGGGGTTGCCAGAAGGGGGATGTGCCCCTTCCTGTTTGGATGGTTTGAAGTGTGTGTGTGTGTGTGGGGGGGGGGTTGTCCCCCTCATCGCCAAGAAAATTTTGGACATGTGACAGGCTAAAAATGGCTTCATGTCGATTTTACGGTAACTAGTAACCGACGCTGAAAAAGCTTTTTCTCTTTCTCAATTTATTTAGAAGAAGCAGCACTTTGAAATCAGATTTGATGAGAAAAAAACAATGCAAAATAGTGATTTTTGGCAATTTTTAGACGCCCCCCCCCCCCGTTGCCATGCTAACAGGAACTTTACAATTTAGCATGCTGTTACAGAAGCTATGGTCTAGTTAACATTTGTGCCAAATTTCGTCAATATTGAAACATTTTTCATAGTTTCATAGCAGTTTGAACTTGTCACAGGAGGCTTTTCAATTAAAACGGCCATTTTTCACAATATGCTCATAGAGTTAAAGGTTTAAAAAACCAACACATTTGATCTCATCAGTCATCAGCCCCGAAAAAAATAATGTTCCGATTAACTTTTGTATTAGAAATATTTTGTCGGAAAGGTACCTGCTATAACAAAGCACTTTAGCTATAATATTATCTCAATAGACCGAAACGAAAATACCTATTGAACCTTTTAAGAGATCTTGTAAATAAATGTTAAGTATACTGAATTATGGTCTCCACAAGAATTATTAACTTCATTTCGTTTCTAACACTTGTCTCGCAGTATTTCCGGTAATTTCCAAAGCTAAAGTCGCTGTATGAAATAACTGTTGTCTATTAATGTCGTCAAGGTAGAAAGTAAAAGTGTATAATTTGTTCTACTATCATGGTAAATATCTCAAATAAACTAGTCCTTTTTCCAATTTGGGGCAAAACCGTTCATCATGTTAAAGGGAAACTCAAAAGTACTGACTGAACAGTTTACTGTGTAAACTAGGATGTGCTGGCTGATATTGGTTTTCACTTGTAGAATGCGTGTGTTCCATTGCAACCAGAAAGTAACATGTTAAAAACAAATACCACTAAATTTTATTTATCAATTCTTAACGAAATTAAAGCATCATTTAAAATATGCACACTTATGCATATTATCCAGTCAGATAGCCAGAATCTTTATTAATTTGACAATAATATTACAAAATGATAATAACCAGAAGCTTTATTAATTCAGTTGATAATACTCCGCGGTTTTGGGATAGAAAATTAATTCAATGTTTTACAAAAAATGGAGCATTTAAGTGTGACAAAAATACTTCATAATTAATATGTATTTTATTATAACGAGATTTAAGCTTAAAACTACAAAACAATTTATGTTGTATGTTTTACATTAATATATTTAATGAATATAGCAATATGTTGCAGACTCGATGACGTTACTCATCTGGTACCCCTATGCGAGATGAAATGTCCTGCATTTGGTAATATGCAAGAGAAATTATTGATTATTATATGATTGAATCACATTGTTTTACATAATCTTAGGAAAGCAAATATTGACAGTTAACATAACCTCAATATTATTGCGTTTAATCCTTAATTTGGAAACGATTCATGCAAATGACCTTTCAAGAAAAAAAACTGTTTGAATAAAGATGAAAATGTTCTATTTGTTCTGATAAATTTATTTAGGCCAATCCTATTTAATTGTTTTCAGGTGGTCTGTTAGCTTTGATGTTAAATGTTTGCACATTAACGTCAAAAAAGTAAGAGCAATCTGAAAATGTGTTTGTATTTTTACCTTTTTATAAGGATTTGAAACTCAAAGATTTTATTGGCCAAGGTATTTTACAATATCCATTGCCAGTTGCCCACGATCAAGTTAACAAATTATGAAAAAAATATGAATGTACATGAAAATATGAATATCGCGATTATTTTCAATATACAATTATATTGGACTATTCCTGATATCTTTCTATTTTATTCATATAGTCACGTTTAAAGTTTTTACACCATGTGAATTCAGGTTTAAATGAGAGAAAAAATCACTAGTGTAGGCAACAATAAATATATATTGCAATGTCGTTTCGTTTCCGCTAGCAAATAACCTAATTTATCTTTAAAAATGAAAAGAGAAAAATATATAAAAACAGCTCAATTTGAAATTAAATTTTGATATGAAAAATGTCTTCTGATTTTTTTCGGACAAAATCCGACTGTAATTAGTTTTTAACTTTTTGTTAGATAGTAAAATTAACAGGAAAGGACTGAATATAAGAAGAATTTTCATTGATCATTTTCATATTACAAATGAAATAGGTGAATCTCATTGGTCACTCTAAAAGGACAGTTTTAACCATTTTAAATGAAATGTAAAGGATAGCTCTTACCATCTTAAAATAAAAACTTAGGATATCTCTAAAATAAAAAGGATAGTTTTGCCACTTTGAAATAAAATGTGAAGGATAATTCTTAACTAAATAATTACAAAATTTATAAACTTAAGTAAAACGTAAAACAGGAAAAAGGGACACATAATATAGAAGTTGTCCTACTTTAAAAAAATCATCAAAATCATCAATGAAAGTTCAATGTTTACAAAATGAGTATTTTCTTGGCTACAACAAAACTATTATGACATTGTTATGCAAGTATTGCTAACATATCTTTTTGTATGGAAAACTTTGAAATAACATAATTTTGCATGTTAACCAGTTTTACTTCGACCGAGTATCTTTTTAAAGATGCTTCTTGTTAAGATATAATATAAAAATAGCTAAATTAGACAATTGTTTTTTCCCAGGGTTAATGTCACACCAACACAGTTAAGGGCATATGGCGGACTTGTCAGCTGAACTGGTGGAGGAAGACATCAGGTGCCCCCAATACATTTTTCCAGGTACAAATTTAACTAACTGAAGAATCCGAAGGCTCTGGCGCGACTCCAACCTACAGCGATGCAAGTGGTTTTTAGTGAATGACCTTAACCACTTTGCAAAGGACGCGCATTTTATCATCTCACACTTATAGCATGTTTTAATGTTTTTCTGTAATAATAACTTTCCAAACACTTCATACTGAAATAATGCATTGTCGATGCAATTGTAAACAACAAAACATAAACATACAAACAAGTCGTTTGAAACCTTATGATTCAAGTCTGTGTCTGGTAATCTCGTCACGGAAATATAAATAAATTTGCATTCAATTTACAGCGAAATAAACAACTTAAAATTTCCCACACAGATACGTTTATATCTCATTACAAATGAGTAATGTTATTTGAAATTCTAGCATACCAATCAAAAGTCTGAACTAATTGTGATTCAGCCTTGAGCTACATTTATAGTAAATAGAGCTATACGGCAACCGTGATGCCTCCTATGGGCATTTAATGACACATAATTTCTCGCTTACGTCAGATAAAATAAACGCGTTAAAGGATTAATCATTAATGGAAGCAAACCTGTCATTAGGGTTAATATGTATCTGCATTGTACATTTTAAAATGTCAAATAAATAGGCCCAAGTTAAAAGCATCTTAAATTTAATGCCACGACAAAAATGTAATGGTAAGAGATAAATTCCAACAAATTTTATCGTTATATGTTTTCATATTTTGCGTCTATATTCTCGCGCATTTCTCTTTTTATATGAAATGATGACCTGCATAATGCATAATGTCTGCTATTCAAGTTTTCTATATTTTGTTAAAATGTATAATTATTACATGTGTAATTGTATGTAAGTTCATGCTTGATGCATGATGTCACTTTTAGGTCATATAGTGCATTAACTGGATGTAAAATAGCATATGACAAACGAACAAACCGTACAAAATGAGTTTCATTTGAACAGCAGACACTGTGCAGGTCATCATTTGATTGAAAAGTGTGTCTGTTATGTTATAACTTCCTGCAAATTCTGTAAAAATTAAAGTTACATGTACGTAAACCTATGTGACATATTGAACAAAAAAATAAAGTCTTTTTTACAACTTACATAAATGATAATAACAAAAAAGAACTCGATTGTATGCAGACCTCATCTATTATCATTACGTTTTAAAAGCTACATGGGGCTGTAAGCTATTTTTATCATACACGATAAAAGCGCAGACATTTAAATGTATCCCTGTTTTGGTAATGTTTCTCTTCAATATATTGTTAGGTTTTTCTATTCCCTGTACAGCTAGACAAGAAAAACCTATTCTGACAGACATAAAATACATTAATAAATAACGAAGACAACTCTTGTACTTTCATAGTCTGGTGATATTATCATTCACCATTTAACACATTTACACAGATGGCAAAGAAAAACACATCTGCTGGCACGCAATATGACTTAAATGTGACGACCATAATAAATTCAATCAGTTCGATCCTGAAACATTTTCAAATTAACCATTTAGGTGTTTTTCTTATAGGTTCCTATTTAACTTTTTTTATATGTTTTAAATTTTGGTTGTTAATGGTGTTATGTGTGATTAAACATTAATCTCTGTCCGCAGTAGACAATGCGCCATTGTCTTAAAAATGCACTTGGCCAAATACAACCAACATAATAACATTTACTGGACTGATAAACAACACCAAGTATCACCAAATTGTCACATCTAAAATCTTAAACATTTCATTATTTCAGACCATCCTTGGACACAAGTCAAAATACATCGAAGCAAGGTTTAAAAATACGGAACGCTTTAAACATTAATAAGGGTTGTTTGTCAGTTCTTAATATATAAAGTAAGCTTCAGAAAACATTTATTCTTTTTATTAAGGTAAAATAGTAATTAATTGTACATCAAGGGGTCTTCTACTTTTAATTTTTATTTTTGTAAGCTCTATAAGCGTATCTGATATTTAAGACCTAAATTGGTAAAAATTCGAATAATTTATTGACAATTTTTTGCAGTTAATTATATCTGTGGTAAGTGATATATTGCATCAAATTTAGAACAATTACTACAAATAAGCCGGTGCTAGGGGGCGTGGACGGTAACTTGCACTTTCCAGTACCGTCCATGAACAGGCTCAATCAAACCGAGCCTGCATTATTTTCAATTTTGCCGTGTTGGGCTTTCTTTAGGGATTCTGTATTTATCTATTTTATGATCACATCCTTGTTATTTGTGCCGTGTGGCGGCTGTAAAAAGTCTCCCCGTACATTTAATCAATGATGTTATATTTTCGATCCTTGAAGATCGTTCAGCACGACTTTATTGCTGTGCTTGTGGTATTTTTAGTTTCAACTTTTCGGCATTTTCTAGTTGGGTGGTTCCAATATTCCTACTTGAATAATGTTGAATCACCCTTAGGATATGTTGCCTGCTTTTTAAATTTGTCTTTTGACGTCTTATCTGTGATAAGCAGGCTTCATAACCTCTGATCCCCTTTCAAAATTCCATTTTATTTAGTTCCGCCCATTGTTTTCTCGTTTAGGGCACACGCTTTTTATTACTTGGGGACCATACGCCGCTTTTCATGGAATGGCACGGAAGTGTCACATTGAAGGTTCCATGATAACCGCCGTATGAACACATCTGCGGATGTTTCTAAATTCAAAATGTTACTATTTCATGTTTAAATGTTGAATTCTGCTTAAGCCGGTGCTAGATGGCGTGGTCGGTAACTTGCACTTTCCAGTACCGTTCATGAACAGGCTCAATCAAACCGAGCCTGCAACATTTTCAATTTTGCCGTGTTGGGCTTTCTTTAGGGATTCTGTATTTATCTATTTTACTATGACCAATGACTATTATTTTTCATCGACAATTGTCGAAGCACTACAACCATGTGATTTATCTCATTTGAAAAATACAATTCTCATTAAGTCTTCCGGAGGCTATTTAAAGTGGATTGGTCTACTATGGAAACTTATCATCATATTTTTTATGTTAGTGCGAACCTTCCATTCCATAGACTAATTATCTTACTTGTTTAGAGCATGCTAAAATATTGTCTCCACAAGAATATTTAACTTCATTTCTTTTCTGATACTTATTTCGCAGTATCCCCGTCAGTTGAATAATTGTTGACTATGATTGTAAAGGTAGGAAGCTGAAAGACATTAGTTGATTTTAGGGAAAATAACTAACCTAAAGTCTTATCCTAAATATGATTCAGCATTGAGTATATTAAGTGGAGCAATATAACAAACTTGATGCCTCCACATATTGAGAATTTAATGACACATAATTTCCCGCTTGCGTAAGATAAAATGCAAAAGAAAGAATTCATCAGCGAAATGCGATCATACCAATTTCCAATAAGGTTAATAAGTAAATGAATTTACATGTTCAAATGTTCTTCTTTTTTTTCGTCCATATTTTTGTGCATTGGTTGTCTGATTTTATTTATTCTCTGCCAATACATTACATGTCCTGTAAATGACGTAAATCATGTACTCAATTCACATTCACATAATTACACACACTTATACATTATTTACAACGACATATAAACTATTTCCATTTTTGCAAAGCTATCCGGGCAAGTATTTATCTTCTGAACAAGACAATTCTGTCTCCGTTTTGTTTGTCAGTTAAAGTAATCTCATTTCAATGAAAATTTAGCTCCATTATTTTATTCGTAGTAATCTGCGTAATAACATGTAATACTTTCGTAATAAAATTACAAATAGTCAGATTTTAGTTTTTGTTTAACGGCTGTCGCACAGCACTTTATAACTGCCGTATGTGTATACATGTATGAATCTTGGTCGCCATATAGACCAAATATGGAATAAATAAGTACATTTAACAATATCAGCCTAAACATGATTAAATTAACTTTTTAAATTATATTTGTTAATGAACAGGAAACCTGCGAAGACAAAGCATTTTTACCATAATATTTTTCTCAGTTGAACGTTATAATACTTCCAGACTCTAAGAAAGAATACATAATGTTAAGCATTTTAATATATTGTCTGCACGATAATAATTAACTTCGTTTCGCTACTGTCACATGTCTCGCAGTGTCCCCCGGTTGTATCCTACGCTGAAACCTATGTTTGTTACAAAGGACGAAAGAAGAAGTCCTAATTTGTTTTTCAGGTCTCTTGCTCTCAATTTTCTTCTTTTACATGTAAAAAAGAAATTCTGAAAACAAAAATGAAAACTAAAAAGACAATATTTCAAAGCGTCTGAAAACCTATAAAATCTAAGAAGGAAATGTTCCAGATTTATCAATTTCATTTGTTTCTTTTTGTTTCTATACCAACAAAGAGTGTTTGCCATAATTTTGTCATGTAAACAATTTTACAAGAAAAAGTAACGAAGAATGCTTCAATTCATGGTTATCTGATAAAAACCACTTGATCAAACTTTACTGTCGATCTATATAAACTTTCCACAATGTAAAAAGTCGAGCAATTGTCATGATTTTCCTGACGTGTCGGTATTAGTTACGTTTTTAGCTCGACTATTCGCAGAATAATCGAGCTAATGCAGTCACCCATTTGTCGGCGTCGGCGTCCCTGTGGTTAAGTTTTTGTATGTAAGCTGGTATCTCCATAACTACTGAAGGGAATGGATTGAAACTTCACACACTTGTTCTCTGTGATTATCTAAGATGATTGGCACAAGTCCCATAACTCTGATTTGTTTTTTTTACATAATTATGCCCCTTTTTCGACTTAGAAATTCTTGGTTAAGTTTTTGTATGTAAGCTGGTATCTCCATAACTACTGAAGGGAATGGATTGAAACTTCAAACACGTGTTCTCTGTGATTATCTAAGATGATTGGCACAAGTCCAATAACTCTGATTTGCTTTTTTACATAATTATGCCCCTTTTTCGACTTAGAAATTCTTGGTTAAGTTTTTGCGTGTAGGCTGGTATCTCCATAACTACTGAAGGGAATGGATTGAAACTTCACACACTTGGTCTCTGTGATTATCTAAGATGATTGGCACAAGTCCCATAACTCTGATTTGCTTTTTTTACATAATTATGCCCCTTTTTCGACTTAGAAATTCTTGCTTAAGTTTTTGCGTGTAAGCTGGTCTCTCCATAACTACTGAAGGGAATGGATTGAAACTTCACACTCTTGTTGTCTGTGATTATCTAAGATGATTGGCACAAGTCCCATAAGTCTGATTTACTTTTTCGCATAATTATGCCCCTTTTTCGATTCATAAATTTTTGGTTATGTTTTTGTGTCTAAGCTTGTATCTCCATAACTACTGAAGGGAATGTATTAAAACTTGAAGGGTTTGTACCTTTTCGGACAATTTTATGTATTCATATAGGTAAGCATTATTATACTCAATGAAACACCATTGTAACAAATTTTCGAATAGTCGAGCGTTACTGTCCTCCGACAGTTCTTGTTTTGTTAAGTGATTTTCCCATAGAAGCTTTCAGAACCGTTCACTTAAAACTTTGTATACTTTATTATCACAATGTGATGCCATATCACACGGGAGGATAATCTTCGAATTTTTTTCGCATACTATTGTTCCTTGTCTATGTCCCACTACTAAGAGTATCCATTGACTGTAGTTGCATTTATACATAATTGATAAAACAGTGAATTATGGGGGCATGCGCATCGTTTGGACATATTCCTAATTGCCTTAGATTTTTTTTGTCCTGGGTGACATTCTTCTTACACATTATCAGCTGTATTCATTAAAAACTTAAAATACTTCACTATCAAAGTTATAAACACATTTTCTAAAAGACATATAACCCTATAGGTCAGTTTTGCTGAATTACCTCCCTATTTTGCTTATTGTCAAATTGATGGTGCTGCTGAAGTGAAACTGGAATACTGACAACAGTCTTACACTTCCCAATTTAGTCTCTTGCATTTGGTATAATTTTATATCTTAATTCACTGAAAATATTTGTAGCCATAGTCATATTTATATCAAACAAGGATTAAGACATAAAAAACCTGTTTATTTAAATTGTATATTGTAGATATCCCCAGTCACATTTCTTGTGATTAACACTTTCATCATATCCGTTATTTTACGAATGACATGTCTGCACATCCAATCTCAACTAAATTGGTGCAATCAATGTGTTTGGTCATTTTTAAAACCATTACATTCATATATAATATATACGGTACATCAAGCTAAGGGCTAAACAACTTTAAATGTCAAGTTATATATTAACTTTTAGCCATTCATCTACAACTAAATGATCTGTCCCTACAATCAGTTAACTAAATGAACACATTTCATCAGAGCAAAAGTGATAGATTAATCTACTTCTAGCGATGAAAATGGGATTGGTTTGACCAATAGCACGCCATTATTAGTATACATAATCAGTCTATCTAGCAATATTAAGATTTATATGCCTATTATTGTATGCAGAAGAATATTATACTGCAAAGAAATTGTAAGTATAAAGACTATTTAGACCTAGTG
>NW_026865218.1:0-29933 GCF_026571515.1 Ruditapes philippinarum
GAAATTTTACCATTAAAGACTTCTAACTTAACTTTTCATTTGTAGTGCATTACTATTTACTTCACACTGACATTAAATGTTTAAGTGAGTCATGTGATCATTTTTTGCTCTGTATTATTACAAAGAAGTTTCTTAATTCCTTAAAAGGACAATATAATTGCTCTTTTCAGAATATTTCATTGGATGTTATATTTTCTGATTTTCCATGGATATTCTAGAAATTTCCAAGGTTTTTGCTCAAATAAACCTTGGAAAATTCTCTGATGCCCTTAAGTAAGAATCCTCGAAAATATAACAGTATTCCCAGTTGTGAGAAACTTTCCGAGGTTTTCATTTAAAAACCTTGGAAAACAAACCACGGAAACACTTTAAAAATCCTTGGAAATCGTTCCAATACTCCGAGGTAACTCATTTTCCAAGGTTTTCTAAACAAAATCCTCGGAAATTATTTTACGAGGTTTTTATTCTGAAATCCTTGGAAATCGTTCCAATACTCCGAGGTCTTACTTTTTACGAGGTTTTTTTTAAAAAAAACTCGGAAATTTTTTTACAAGGTTTTTCACCCTCTCCCTATTTTTCCAAGGTTTTTTTAATAGCAAAGTTTTGCATTTTCTTGTTCCAATACTCCGAGGTTTTTTTCCAAGGATTTTGAGCCAAAAACCTTGGAAAATCTACACCCGGGGTATTTGGATCAAAACTGCAGCCAGTAGAGTGTTAACAAGCTTTTTCTTTTTTTAACTTCTGTGACCTAGTTTTTGACCGGATATGACCCATCTTAGAACTTGACCTAAAAATCATTAAAACAACCATCCTGACAAATTTTCAGAATATTTGGATCAAAACGGCAGCCACTAGAGTGTTAACAAGCTTTTTCTATTTTTAGCTTCTGTGACCTAGTTTTTGACCAGAGATGACCCATCTTTGAACTTGACCTAGAAATCATCAAAACAACCTTCCTGACAAATTTCCAGAACATTTGGATCAAAACTGCAGCCAATAGAGTGTTAACAAGCTTTTTCTATTTTTAGCTCCTGTGACCTAGTTTTTGACTGGAGATGACCCATCTTCGAACTCGATCTGTATTTCATTGAGAAAAACATTCTGACAAAGTTTGACAATGATCCAATCAAAACTGTGACTGCTAGACTGTTAACAACCCAATTGTTGACTATGCACGACGATGGACGGCAGACATAGCCCCATCTCTATACCTCACCTTGACCACTTCATGGTCAGGTGAGCTAAAAGATTACAGAGAATGGTCAAGAGGTCATTTTACCAAAACATGTACCAAACCAATACATCTAGACAACACTTGTTGTCAAAATCCCATTTAGTTATACCATGTTTCCTATTGTTGAACTTAGCTGAAAAAAATGAACAAAAAATGGCTTGGCTTGGTACAAATAAATCATACAAATTTTCATCAAAATGCTACCAGAGGCCAAGCGAAACACAGACAAGACAAACCTTGCAATATATACATACTGGTGCAAATACAGATAGAAAATGTTTATGCAGGCTTAAATTCTATAAGTGTAAAAACATAGCCAAATCTTTTCCAATGTAGTTTTAACAATTGTTATTACAATGACATTTCGCTCATTCTCAATAAAACACAGCATTTGATGTTCCACTGGGTAGCTCTTATACGAAGGTTTTTCTTGAGGTCCAAATGTCGTTAGAAAGGTGGCTGCCACTTTGTCTAATAGGGACACTCTCAGTTTTACATTTCTATCTGTTATTTTTCTTTTACAAGTACCATTAATGCCCTAAAATGTAACATACGTTACTGTCGCCACCTAGAATTTTCAACTCTGAAATTGTGTTTCAGAAAAATAAGTTCAAGAATAAACGAAACATGTGCAATTAGTCATTGCTGTGTGTATATTCACTTTGATTATTGATTAATATTATATATTTGACTGTTAAAATCTCATTGGTATAATGGATGATCAAATGTCGCCAAATGCATATAAATAAATAGTGACAAACCTAAAACAATAAGAAGTGAATTCCAAATTACATAATTGAATAGATGCATGCTTTATAATACAGCATATATATAATTATAAGTAAAAATAAGCTTTCAGCCTCTCAAATATCATTCTATTTTCGGAAATTTTCATTTTTTTATTCATATCTTTTCAACAGCACTTTAAAAAGAAACATACGTTACCATTATTTAAGAGCCAATCCATTCAAAGATGAATCCAAACAAGAAAAAAAATTAACATGTGTGTAACTCTGATATATTAACCACAAATTATGGCGGCTTAAACGGTCTTGCGTCATTTTTAACCCACTTTCAATGCTAAAATGAAACATACGTTACAGAAACATACGTTATCAACTTTTTAAAGTAAGTTTATCAAAAGGGAAATTGAAGTCAGAAAGCACGTATAACATCAAAATTAAGTTCTATTTGACATTAGTAAGTAAATTTTGTTAACTTTGGTCGTGTTTTTACTTGTTTAAGTATTACCACAGTGAAACAAACGTTACTTTTATCAAACAGACTTTATATTGTTTACACATGCATATAATATAAAAACATAAAATCGCATTTTTATGACAATAGAATGATGTGCATTTGATTCCTAAATAAAAAAGTCGATTTTACATGTAAGTTTAAATTCCGTGATAAAGTTCATAAATAAGCGAGTGTGAAACATACGTTACTCCACCTTACAATTCAACAATTTTTGAAAATTAAAGATAAAGTTGGGATTAGCATGCCTGTAAGTAACGGTTACCTTGTATTAGATGTAAGAAGACACAAAATTGTTTTTACAAAGGAAAGATATGTTAATAATATGTTGATGTACCAGCAGAAATGTTAAAAATATATTACAAGATATTGATGTTCTCAGCAACAACTAATTCGTTTCTGCAAAGAGCTTACTGGCCGTATTTCATTCTATATATAATAATGTTAAAATAATATCCATAAATATAAGTAATTTTACAAAAGATAAAATTGTTTTCTCAAACTTTACTTGCATTTAAATAAAATGAAACATACGTGACATCCTATATGGGGATAAATATCGAACTGTTTAGTACTAAATTTTCCAAATATTAAGAAAGTGGAAAGTTGAATATTTTGAGAAAAAAATTGCTTATACAAAATTTGTGTATGCATTCGACCTCTCATATATTATATAAAATATTTATCCTTTGAATGAAGACATAAAATAATCATTTTCAAAATTGACTATTTTTGCTTTCTACGAATATTTAACTTTGAAAAAATTGACTGAAAATTAGCAACTTCTTTGAATTTTCCTGGGTTAGAAAGTCAGTCTTCAACTTAATTTTTTATCAGCACTAGCCCAGTCGGGCTAGCAGCTTACAAATTTCACTAGCCCGAACACATTTTAACTAGCCCGAACCAAAATGGTATTTTTTGCATACATTTTGTACAAAAATAACACTTTCTATATGTTTTATATACCATTTAACATTATTAAAATATCAACTAATCAACTTTTCTTCCTTTCATTATTTAAATAAGAAGAGTTTAAACTACATAATATTATATGAAAAGAAGATATTTTGATATTTCCGTGGCATTGTCTACAGACACTGAAAAAAATTGTATAAAAACTGAAACTACTCTTCTCCTCGTTTACTGTAACCATGTCGGCTGATACATGCATTGACAACATATTTATATTCTTTTTCGTATTACATTTACTTTTTTTGGTGTGTTCCCTTTTGGCTTAGTGCCTTCAAAATACAAGAGAAAAGACATATTGTGAAGCATGAGATGACGCCTATTAAATACATGTCTAACAATCAATAATATTTCATAAGCGTTTTAAGTTCAATAAAGCTGCAAATAATTTTTAGGGCCAAGGTGGTTTACCCATCAAAATCTAGAGTAAAATGAAAATTCTGGGGTAAAATTTATAAAAAGAATTTGCATTGTTTTGTTATCAAATTTCATTGCCTTCTAAAAAGTTCCTTTCTTTACATAAATCAGACTGACTTATATAATAAAATATTGATTCAATGTGAAACAATACAAAACTTGCTCTGTTAAGGCAGGCTTCCCTAGACAAGGGTTTGTTTAGGTTACTCTGCAAATTTATGACAAGACTCATTTTTTTTTGCTGAAATGTTGTTGTTTGAATGAGTCACATTCTTTTACAATCAGCTACATGGTCAGCATGAGGCTTTATTCATACTCTATTTCTACAGAGTGAGACTACATTTTAGTGCCGTTCTTTGGTTTTGAATATTTATAATTGAAATTAGAATTAAATTAAAACTTTTATACACAAAGAATTAGTCTTTGAGGAAATTGTCTGTAACTGTAACCTTGGTACGAAAATATTGAGTACAAAACTGCAGATGGGAAGGGAGAAATATGTTTTCCAATAACTAAAGTGGCAAGTACGACATTTTTCTTTATTTTGTAGCAAAAACATTATAATATATGTCTAAACAAATTGAATATTAGGTTCAGTCCTACGATGATAACACCAAATTTAACTTTATCAATAATTTCATTTCAGAAACTCCCAAGAGTTACCTTCCCTTTTTACTCGATGTCACTTCCTGCTACTTTCGTTTTCAACTTACAGCAGTGTTGACAATAGTACTTTTAGTTTCCCATCCAATTCAGCAGAAATACATTGTATTTTCATAAAGCCAAAACATTGCTATCTGGAGCTATGCATATTTCCAACATTTTCTTAATTTGGATATGAAAAAAGCCCTCGACCAGACGGGCTACCAGCTTGAAATTTTCACTCGACCACCCGCAAATTTACTCGACTCGTCGTCGGTCGAGTGGGTTAAGTCGAAGACTGGAAAGTCCCTCTAGATAGAGAATTTACAGATTTTGATATATTTTACAGACATTTGTTATTAATATGCAGCCAAAATGTTACATTATTAGATCTGAAATCTACGTTACCGAAGAAATACAGTGTCATTACCGAAATAAATGCCATCCTGTTATATCATAGTTTCTTGTTCAAAATATTTCTGGCAAACTTACAAGATACCCTAAACTTTTACTTCAGCGATAAAAAATGACACATTGACAACATCAAATTTTTAATATTTTTCAACCTCAAATGCTTTATTTTATTGAGAATGGGCGATATGTTAGTAAGCAGTGTCAATCCCTTAAGAAAGATACCAGGGCAGACCTTTAATTGATAACAACACAAAGATAGGTATGAAACAATAGATCCTGTGCTTTTTAACAGTTCTACAATAATCCTTCCAGAAAGCTAATTTTTATGCCAAAGACAGATCCGAAGTCATTCTTACTTTGGACTTCAACTATTAAATGTTAAACAACTGTTTAAAACTGTCTTTTCCATTATATTCAAGGTATTACTTGTGATATTTTTATATTTTCTAAAGAACAATTTAGAATACTTTCATTAAATAGGATATTCAATTTTCTAAATATATGTATTTTATTTATTATTGTGTAAATTTTATCATTTGAATATGCAACTGTGTTATATAGTAATTTCTACTTTTGTAATAATTAAATTGTTATTTTTTAGGTAGTCATTTTTAGTGAAAAAAGTTATAATAGATCATTATTGAATCCAAGGATTGCTTACCATATTATTTAACTATTTTGTATTTGCTTTAATTTTGTGCATTTTGTAATTTCTGTCTTTATATCATTTTATGATTTATCTACAAAAAAGGACTGCAAATTTGAAAGTTGTAAAACATTTTCTTGTTAAATGTGTCAAGTTAATTTTTCAAAAAATGAATAAGATTTACATATCAAGTGAATGATTACAAAAAAAATGTAAAGATCACTGTTTTATTTTCTTAACAAAAGGAAAGTTTTGAGTTACATGAATAAACACTTTTATATAAGTTTGCAATTTGCAATTTACACTAGTATACAAAGTTGTTTAGTTTAAGTAATTACATTGTACCTTTCACTAGTTAATGCGAGTTATTATATTGTATTAAATGAACACTTATTATTTTCCCCATTATTATTAAATATACATTTATTGCAGTCTGCAAATATAAGTACATATGTTGTGATATGTTTTTATTATGTTTAAAAACTATTATGTTTTCAAATTGTATTTTATATTTGCAACTGTATAAAAGTGTATTTCATTCTTACTTTGGGCTTCAACAATTAAATGTTAAACAACTGTTTAAAACTGTCTTTTCTATCTATTCCAGAATGTCAGCCTAAAGGTCTCTCATCTTAAACCCTATATGTAACCAATTGTCAAACTCACCTCTCAAACAAGTCACCCTGTAAAACCAGAGTGTTTCTGCAATAACGTATGACAGGTTAAATGTTTTCATGCATTCTCCCTTTAAAGATTTTTCATTTGCATCCCAAAAAAGTGAGAAATTGAAGTTCATGTGAGAAATCAAACAGTTCTGATATTTACTACAAGTGTAGTTTTTACTTATTTAAAATTTGACCCGACATAATTTCAAATGACCCTTACATCTTTATACAGAGGGTCTCAAATGACCCCCAGAAATGACCCTGGCAGAAACACTGACTTAGCACTAAGCCTTGCCCCTTAAGACAAGAAATTTAGTTAAATAAGTTTTCATTATATACACATAAGGAAAACCGATGACCCCTGGTAGAGGACCTATATATGATATTAGACCAAATATCAAAGCTCTAAGCATTCAACCTTCAGACAAGAAAATTTTTCATGTTTTTAATATATGTATAGTTCTCCCCTTGGGTACTCCACCTTTGCCTGTTCCTGTGTATTAAGCAGAAAATTTGTTTCTTTATCCACTGATAGTATAAATGGAAATGGTAAATTTTATAAAATGAATGATGGAATTTGATTTCAGGTGTCACGCTGTTTTGATTTATCATGCAATAATTCTGCCTTCAAAAAGCCACAGGTTGTGTTTTTGAAAATTGAAAAAAAATTACTGAATTTGACAACCCTGTCTGCTGACGGCTTACAGACACTTCACCCCCAGACACTTCACCCTAGGCCTTTTTTTGCAGACACTTCACCCCTCAGACAGTTCACCCCTCATTTTAAGAAATTTGATTGAGACACTTCACCCCTCATTTTTTTTTATTTTGTGTTTAACAATTATTTATGTAGACTGTGTTAAATAAATTCAATAGTGATTGAGTATGTTATTGTTTTAACCCATTGTCTAATACACGTGTAATAAATTTTGAGTTGATTTCATTCTTGAAGTTTTGGTACTTAAGTTTGTTTTCAGTTTGATCCTTACCATATAATAATCATTGAGTTACGTTCATTTGGTGATGGTTTGTGCTTTAACCTTGTGCTTAATTCACATAACTGGTGCTATTTATTTGTTTAATAAATGACATTATGAATGATCTTGATAATTGTGTCTGATAATGATGATAAATAATTTATATATACAACAACCGATTCATTCATATTCATTTATATTCATTTTATTTATTTATTTGTTTATTTATTAAATTTATTTATTAAGAATAAATTTAATTTTCATACAATTATACCATTTTAATTCAATTATCTAATCAATTGTGAGATAACCGTTGAATAAACAACTTATCAACATGTTGAATAAACAAGGTGACATGCAATAAAAACTTATCATGGATGAAAGTGCTGTGATATATCATTTGGCAATACAACCAATTAACCTAAATCAGCTTTAAACTTAGTAAAAATAAAGGTAATAAGCAAAATTTTTAATCAAATAATACTAAAAATAATAAATATAAACATATAGAATCTATAAGCATTTTGTTGTTGACCAACTTGTTTTATTTACTTTATAGAAAAAAAAATGGATGAGGAGTGAAGTGTCTTACTGATTTTGGGGGGGGTGAAGTGTCTGAAGGGGTGAAGTGTCTTCAAAATTTGAGGGCTGAAGTGTCTGGGGGGTGAAGTGTCTGGGGGGGGTGAAGTGTCTGGGGGTGAGGTGTCTTGCTACCCTGCTGACTAGGTCGAATAAAGTGAGAGACGAAAACAATTTTAGATTTAACAGCACAAAAACAGCACAAAAATCAATCCACAGTACTAACAAACCAGATATAAATAAACATGATACTTCTGGTACATTTATTATACAAATATTTAATGACACACGTAGATAAAAAAGAAATAATAAAGAAGATACAACTGTTGCAGATAACGCCATTAACGGTGCATAGTGAGATATAACCCAGTAAATTTTACCCCATCATCATAATGACAGAAGCACACGATATAATGATGTTTGCACTTCATATAAAGTAGCGGTCATATAATTATAGATCCACATCGTATAATGAAAAATCGACATAATATATTGATAAGTTGACTGAATATAATGATGCAACCACATAATATATTCATAAATGCACATCGTATAATGAAAGTTTGACATAATATATTGATAAGTTGACTGTATATAATGATGCAACCACATAATATATTCACTAATGCACATCGTATAATGAAAATTTGACATAATATATTGATAAGTTGACTGTATATAATGATGCAACCACATAATATATTCATAAATGCACATGGTATAATAACAGATGCGCATCATATAATGAAAGATTGACATAATATATTGATAAGTTGACTGTATATAATTATGCAACCACATAATATATATTCATAAATGCACATCGTATAATAATAGATGCACATCGTATAATAACAGATGCACATCATATAATAATAGATGTACATCGTATAATGAAAGATTGACATAATATATTGATAAGTTGACTGTATATAATGATGCAACCACATAATATATTCATACATGCACATCGTATAATGAAAGTTTTACATAATATATTGATAAGTTGACTGTATATAATGATGCAACCACATAATATATTCATAAATGCACATCGTATAATAACAGATGCACATCATATAATGAAAGATTGACATAATATATTGATAAGTTGACTGTATATAATGATGCAACCACATAATATATTCATAAATGCACATCGTATAATAATAGATGCACATCGTATAATGAAAGATTGACATAATATATTGATAAGTTGACTGTATATAATGATGCAACCACATAATATATTCATAAATGCACATCGTATAATAATAGATGCACATCGTATAATGAAAGATTGACATAATATATTGATAAGTTGACTGTATATAATGATTCTACCACATCATATATTCATAAATGCACATCGTATAATGACTGGTCGACATCATATAAAGTCACATTGACATCATATATTGTTGAGTTGACTTCATATAAGGATGCATCTACAAAATATATTCATGAGTGCACATCGTATAAAGAAAGAGTGACACAACAACGTTCATGTTTACAATCATAAGACAGTCAAGGCTTTCCATAGTTTTACACCGTTAAAGTGGACTTGACCACCGCGTCACTAAATAATTATCCGAAACGCACAGTATATCATGAACAAAATACCTCGAAATTAATAAGGATTACAAACCCTGTATGGACATTTTAAAATTTGAATCATTTTAGTTTATTCGGACTGCGACTGTTAAACGTCTCCGTGGTTCAGGGTTAACACGCTAGTTTAGGGTGTGAGAAGAAGGGGGTTCAAATCCCTTTTTTTTAAAGTGCTTTTTTTAAGGAAGTAGTCACGATATGCAAGGATAAAGTGTGGCTGTCATAAAAAATGAACATAAATGATTTTTGATGCAACTCTAGCCATGCAAAATTCCGTATGTATCAAACTAAAACTGTTATAGTAAAAAATCCAAAGGCAGTCGCTGCAACTCGGTGCCCTGCAATGTGAATTTTAGTTTGATCAAAATAAATTTATAACAGGAAAATACATAGAGGATATTAAATGAGTGTCAGTTCAATACTGCATTTATCGCACTCGTTGAATAAAATTATTTTATGAGAGCCTCTGGTGAGCATAATGTTATTTTATTCAACGAGTGCAATAAATTCAGTAATTAATGAGCTGCACGAATCTAATATTCTTTTCACTATGTTTTTATAACGCTGATGACGTCACGTCAAAATGTATGCACGACCGTGCAATACCATAATTTACGGAGTAGCAAAATCGGCACGGGTGTGTGATGACTAATAGAAAGAGCATCGAAACACGAGGCTATCTGATTTGTACGAGGGGGCCTAGCCCCCGAACATGAATCAAATTGCAGAGTGTTTTGATGTTCCTTCTCTTTTGTATCATAGTCTAATATAAAATCACGCTCCCTGTTGTTACAATATGAAACCCCAGAAAAAGGAAACAATGACCGAGCATCTGAAAATGACATTTCTATCGCTTTCCCTTTCTCTCCCGTCACAATAAGTAAACCCAAGCATATACAAGTAGAGATTTTGATGCTAAAGCATCAAGTCGCCGGATAGAAAATACTGTATTATCATAAATATAAAAAAAAATCAGTTTAATTAATGGTTCAGGTATAAAGAAAAGAGGAACAATATGTTGAGTAACTGGTTATTCACAATAAAACATCATATATGAAGCAAACTTGCTTAGCAATATTGTCAAGGAACTGCTATGATTATTAAATAAGCAAGTATTTCGTTAGTTTACGTAACGTATTGTAATTTATGCTAAAGATTTTATTGATAGTATAGATTTCGATATCAAATCAAATAATATTGCTCGATGACGTACAGGTGGTAAGTAGGACGTCAAGTTGTGACCTAGTAGGCCAAATTCAAATCTTTGAAAATCCCTTTTGCAGTTTTCATAAAACTAATTTTTTTATTATTTCTTTTAACTATATGAAACATAAGTTGATAAATCGTGTTTCATTTCTAGCATTTTTTATTTCATAATTTTGATTAATTTTGTAAGGCGACTGATATTCTTGTAATTCTACTTGTAATTCTATCTTATACATATACCGTTATACCAGACATCGAAATCCGTTTTGTATATCCGATAATTACCGCCAAATAATCAAAGGTCATCGAATATTTGAAAATATATATGATGAAACAATGCAATTCTACCGTAAAATTGGTATCTGCATACATTTTTTTGCGCTATCGAAAAAATAAATTACTTAGTTGAAATCAATATTCCTGTCGTTACATACCATATAGTAAACGTTTAATTGCCTTTCATTTCGATAAAATATTAACAAAAAGATATTTTATTAGTTTTCTTTATTATGTATCTTGTATCATAGTTTGAGTACCTTTCTGTTGAAAAAGTGTCAGAGTTAAATCGTATACATATACATGCACAGTGCGGTAACTGGAGTGCGGGTATCAGTTACCCGCACTCCAGATAATGCCCGTGGATTGGTTCATTTTTGCCGGGGTTTACATATTGTGACGGTAGAGAAAGGGAAAGGGACAGAACTATCATATTCAAATGCTCGTTTATTGGTTATTTTTTCTGGGGTTTCATATTATGACAACAGGGAACGTGTTGTCATGTTTGACTATGATACAAAAGAGAAAGAACACCAAAACACTCGGCAATCTGATTTATACTCGGGGGCTACGCCCCCTCGTACAAATCAGATAGCCTCGTGTTTCGGTGCTCTTTCTATTACTAATACGATCCGTCATACAGTTTTGGTAACCTGCGCGACGGAAATCGACGGAATATAACGAATACGACGATTACCACTATTTATTTCAATTAATGTGCCTCTTTAGCATAAATCTATTTTGTGATGTTCAACCTTTACTAAACTATTGAACGTTAACCCTGTACCAAAAAAAAACAAACAAAAAAAACAAAAAACAAAAAAAAAAATTAAAAGGTTTTGAAAATTTATTTAATTCTTTAATGTGCTAATTATGAGTATACAGACCTTTCTAATGATATAAAATATGAAACTGATTAATGAAAGATAACTTTGTAAATATTCATACATTTGCATCTAATTAGCCACCATACCGTTTTCCAACTATTATGTCTTATCAGCAATCTGTTACTATAATAGATTCTATAACACTAACATACAATGTGTAGTCACGTGATTCTTACAATAGAACAGGGAGAATCTGTTCCTAATTAGATAAAATATTGAAAGATAATAGGTCTCATAAGATATAAACAAAACTAATAATTTAAATGTGTCATTTCAAATATCATTCATGATTTATCAATCATAAAATAGCAACGCTTGACACTTAGAAAATAGTAAAAGTATCCCTAAATTCAATGACTGGTCCAAAGGGATACGTTATTAATTCATTTTATGAAAATTGTAATGTTGCTTTTTATATTTGTATATTTCATTTCATTTAGCAACGTTACTTTATTATTGAATTTTTAAGATTATGAAAAATAATTGTGGTCCGTAAATGTTCAGTAATTGATTTGCTTTTATATTCAGATTTTAAGGCCTTCTCCTACCATAGATCTAGATATAATATTGAACTGTTACAAATATAGTCGCTGGTTTCTACCCTCAGATTGGCGAAGCGCAAACATATCCCCTGTCTTCAAGAAGGGCGACTCACACCTTGCCGAAAATTATCGTCCTGTTTCACTCACATCAGTCTCCTGTAAACTACTAGAACATATAATCTGCAAGCACATCCTTGACCACCTTGAACAAAACAACATCCTCACCTCACTAAACCACGGCTTCAGATCAGGCTACTCATGTGAAACCCAGCTCCTCACCACAGTTCATGATTAACTACAACATCATGACAATAAATCTCAGATAGATATCATGATACTGGACTTCTCTAAAGCCTTCGATACCGTCCCTCATGAAAGCTTACTTCACAAGATGTCATTATATGGTATTGACGGAAACATTAACCGGTGGCTTCGAGACTTTCTCACCAACAGAACCATGAGAGTAGTGGTAGACGGTGAAGCATCCGAACCAGTCACAGTAGACTCAGGAGTTCCGCAAGGTACTGTCCTCGGACCACTAGCCTTCCTCTGCCATATAAATGACTTACCAGACTGCGTTAAATCAACTGTCCGTCTCTTCGCCGATGACTGTCTCCTATACCGGCAAATTAAAACCAGAAAAGACCATCTCCAACTACAAACAGACCTGAAATCACTGGAAACTTGGGCATCTACTTGGGGTATGAAATTCAATGCCAAAAAATGTTATGTTATGAGTATCAACAACAGATCCACTAATTTTTACCAACTAGACAATCATATCCTACAACAAGTTGATGAAAATCCATACCTTGGTGTCACTTTTACAGACAATCTAAAATTTGGTACACACATCACGAAGATTACCAACAAAGCCAGCTCTACTCTCGGATTCCTCAAGAGAAACCTTAAACACTGCCCACTACTCTGCAGGAAAACAGCCTACTTATCCCTTGTTAGATCCACTCTTGAATACAGCTCAATTGTATGGGACCCATTCCTACAGAAAGATATAGACAAGCTTGAGTCGATCCAACGGAAGGCTGCTAGATTTATTTCTGGGGATTACAAATCAAGAGATCAAGGCTGCGTTACCAGGATGTTGAAGCAACTTGAGCTATCTCCATTACAAGACAGAAGGAAAATGGCACGATTGACATTCTTCTTCAAGGTGGCTGAGGGGCTGGTGCCAGCCATGCCCACCGATACCTATCTGACCCCTATTCGTGGTAAACGCCTAATTAAACCTAAGAAACTAGACAATTACATAACTAAAAACATTGTAGAAAAACAAGCTATAAACCATCATAAGTGCTATAAACCTATTATCTCAAAAAGTGACCAATTTGAACAATCATTCTTTCCTAAGACTTTTAGTGATTGGAATAACTTAGATAGTGCCGTTGTGTGCGCAGATACAGTACAGAGCTTTAAAACAGCTCTCCAACAGTGCTACTAAATTACTTAGCTCCTCTCTCCCGCTGCGTATATACCGGAAGGTTCTGCAGTGTACACATTCAGATTCAGATTCAGATGTAGTCACGTGATTCTTACGAAAGACCAGGGAGCATTTGTTTATAATTAGATAAAATAATGTAATATAAAAGGTCTCATAAAAATAAACAACCAAATAATTCTAAAGTGTCATTTCAAATATCATTCATGATTTATTTATTATAAAATAGCAATGCTTGACACATAGAAAAAAGTAAAAGTATCTCTAATATTCAATGACTGATCCTTAGGGATACGATATTGATTCATTTTATGAAAATTGTAATGTTGCTTTTTAAGACGTCAATATGTGCATATTTCATTCTACTGAGCTAGTTATCATATGTTTGATTTTTTGTGATTACTGAAAAATAATTGTTGTCTTTAATTGTTCAATGATTGATATGCTTTTATTTTCAGATTTTAAGGGCTTCTCCTACCATAGGTATAATATTAAACTATAACAAATGTAGTCGCCGGTTTCTACCGGCGACTAATTAGCCAATCAATAGGCATGCTCTGGAGTGCGGGTAACTAATACAGTAATACTTGCACCCCAGTAAGTGCACTGTGCATGTACACGATTTAACTTTGACACTTTTTCAACAGAAAGGCCTCTAAACAATGATACAAATACAGATATTCAGTACGATTTAGATTAATACCATAGAACTTGCAGCCCTTTGGTATATGGTATACTACTTCTAGACCTGTAAACCAAAATAAAAGCGACATCTTAAGTATGGTCTAAACTTGGTCTTTTAAATATTCACGGTGCAATCAGGGCCGTAAAAAACCGGAGAGACCTACGGAAAAGACAAGTTGTATGATACAACAATTCGTAAAAATGGGCGACTTAATTTTTTGCCAAAGATTTATAAAGAGTGCAATTAATTGTTTGAATATCTTTCTGCAAAATTCTCTAGTCATAGAGCAACACGAATGACCGTTTCGTTAAACTAAACTACTTTTATAAATAGATTTTCGGACTTTCAAAATAAGAAGCCCCACAGTACTCCTGTAGCAGGGCCTCACTGGGCTGATGTATATACCCGTCTGGACATGACATTGTTCCGGGGTGTGATACACTGAAATTCTTTGCTAAGCCTTCCAGCACGTTCATATTGTTGCAGTCTTAAGATGGAAACGGTGCTACAATAACAAAAGTAAAATCTTATTCATGGCGTTCTGTGGGCAGGTTTTATACCTTGTATACATGTATTGTTGAAACCCATGAGCAAATCGAGGCATTCTGGTAGACATTTTAAAAACATTCTTACACAAAATGTTTTTCTCATCTGCTGACAGAGTCAAAATAGAATCTTTACAACAGGGTTATTTTAAATACCGACCTTCTTATTTAGAGTCATATGTATGGAAAGCATTGGCTGTCTTATTATTATAGAAATAAATGTTGTTATGTCACTCTTTCTTTATACAATTTGCACTCATGAATATATTATGTGGAAGCATCCATATATGAATTCAACTGAACAATATATGATGCTACTGTGTTTAATTTTACATGATGCCAACCTATCATTATATGTTTTACATTTATAAATATATTATGTGGTAGCATCATTATACAGTGTAAATTTATCGATATATGTCAATCTTTCATTATACGATGTGAATCTATCATTATAAACTATGCCAATATAAATTTATTATGTGGTAGCATCATAATATAGATCTAGTGTCAATTTATCGATATATGTCAATCTTTCATTATACGGTGTGAATCTATCATTATAAACTATGCCAATGTAAATATATTACATGTATGTGGTGGCATCATTATGTAGAGTCAATTTATCAATGTTTCATGCCAAGCTTGCATTATATGGTTGAAACTACTATTTTACGATATTATGTGGTAGCATTTTGACCCTATATTAAGGATGGTTCCACACAATATAGTCGTAAATGAACATCGTACAACGATAGATTGACATCATAAAAGGACACAATGACATCATATATTGATAAGTTGACTGTTTCTACATACATGTAATATATTGATATGTTAACCTTTATAACAGTGTATAAGAATATTATTATTTTGAAGACATTGTTATTAATATGAAGACATTATTATTAATACGTTGTAATCATTATACATAATTAAGATGTTGTACTTGCTGAAGCAACTCGAGTTCTTATTGAAATATGCGAATATTCAATTTACACTTCAGTTCCTAGGCTGTAAACAGGCAAACTATAATCAGATATTTAATTTGCTGGCTTCCTTTATTTGAATTTGCTTTCTAGAATTAATTTGACTTACAGTGTTTCAGTATTTATTTTACAAAAATGATGGTAATTTCAGTCCCATGCTGCTTTCGAAACAGCAGTTTGCAAAGCACACTTATAATTCAGAGTTACTTAGGTTTTTGCGGTAGAATAAGCCCTTTTAATCAACGGGGAATAATTGGTAAAAATGTAAAAAATAATAACCGCTCCTTGAACGGTGTTCACAAATCTGATTCTACGAAACTTAATCCGATCATGTGGAGGTTAATGACTACCAAATATTTCCCCCTATATATAACGTGTAGTAAAACGGCTAAATTTGAGGCATAATATCTCAAATCCGCCGCAATCAGTATGCCACATGCGTACCTTTTCTGACAGATCATCAAAAATGAGTTGATTTTAAAAAGAATAAAATTGATATGTTTCACATTATGCAAGAGAGAACATGTTCGTTGTTGTTGTATTAGTGGAGCGGGAAATAAGGTCTCTCCTGTCAAAATAGTGCAAATTGTGATACAAGCATGAAACTTTCAGGAAATCATCTTTAGACTAAAGAGATTCCAAAAGAGAAGTGGGCCCAAAAATATCTCTGCTCACCCAAGATGGCCGCCATTTTCAAAATGGCCGCCATATAAATTTGTCATACATATTAGCTCATTCAGTGAAATTTTTGTACAGACCTGAAACTTACACCAAAGCATGTATAAAGTTTCTCCTTTACAAAAATTCAAATCTTGAACAAAATCAGCGTTCATACCTCTCCAGAATTCAAGATGGCGTCCAATATGGCCGCCGATTTTATGCAAAACTGATATATCTCTTTTGTCATATAATATATATCACAAATTATGCATATTTCGATAGAAGTGTGTAAACATATAAAAAATTATCAAATTTTATGTAAACCACAATGTAAGTCAAGCTTTTTAAGTTATTTATCCAAAACAGTGTGGCAATACCACGTGACATTGACGTCATTTTCGGCATCATTTCCAAGACAAATGTTGCTCGATTCGGAAAAGAAAACAGCCGTAATTATTTTATTTCTGTACCAATTTCTTTGGGATATGCACCAATCTACGGGGAAAAATATAAGCTTTCCATAGAATATTGGATCTTCGTCAGTATAAAAGCCGTTTTATCAAACACTTTGCCTAACCTTGGAAGTTGCTTGTATTAGAGCGGGCTTCAGTTGCAAGCTATTTCGTTTTCTGGCGTTATCTGGTCTACGCCATAATTAAAAAGTAAGGTTTACATCAACCGGGAGTACGGAAGGCAAAACTCTACCTAAATATGTTCATATTTTTATTATGAATGACATAAATCTTACATTTTACTTCAATTGTCAAATCTGGCACCAGTTTCAAGTCGAAAAAAAGGACTACAGTTTAAAGCCGATTTTAGAATCCGTTGCAAATGCGAAGCAACATGCCTACCGTTCTCTTTCTACAATTTAGTTTTTCATTGTTGATCTTTCACAGAGAGATTATGAAAAAACTGATTGTTCCTTAAAGCAACAACACTTACTTGTATCGCAATAGTGCACGTCAAATCACGTAGATTTATTCCTGCCGGAAAATAATGTTTGGTTTCGTTTTGAAGATGTTTAAAGTATTGCTCATCTTTTTCCTATGTAGTTAAATTTGTTTTATTCTATTTCACAATGGCGAAATTGATAAGAAATATATGTGCTCTCAGTGAGAGAAAAGAGTTAATATAAAACACTTTTGTATGATATGGAAAGGGTTACACTTTAACGCGAGTGTTGTTAAGCTAAAGGTATTTTTTCAGTTTATTCTGACAAACACTGACACTCGTGAATGTGACGAACAGGTTCTTCTGTCCTCAAAAGAGAGACTTTTAAAGGTATATATTTTTCTGGAATTGTTGTATAATAAAGTTCTATAGAGTTTGATAAACTAAAACACAATTTGAACTTGGAACTTTGCCTTGTAAATCTGATAGAATTGTTACTTAGTTGCATTGCTTATAATTCTCTATTTATCAAAAAGACCCCAAATAGCCATGAATAAGAACGAGAATGGACGCCATGTGGAGTAAACAAAGTAGAAAATAGTTAACAGATAAATGATTTTACAAACCAACATCCATCGATCAAAATCAAATTTCTTGAAACAAAACATTCAACAAGACGGAAATAACAAAGATTATCAATAATTATATAAATATTTACATTAACATCTGTAATAGCAACATCGGCAAGATCTATGACTGGGGTCCATATGCCACTGATGCGTCCATTGAATAATTGATAGCTAACATAAGCTTAGTAAAATTACGATTACATTTGAAGAGTAATTTCAATTCTTATCCTTCAACTGTCAAATGACTTACTTCTTTATTTACATGTCAGATACTTGACTAATTTAGTATATGCATTATGTTTATCATATTTTAAATTTTAATTTGTGTTCCTTTTTTAATCTTAAAATACTACAAACATCCTGTCAAGGACATTAGTAGGTCATGCCGCGCGCAATAATGCATGCATTTACAGCAAATGGCCACATCGATAAGAAACAGTCCCGATCGTTTTTATTCTGATGAAAGAGACATTATTGTTAAAAAAGTTCTACTCGATTTAAATGTTTTCAAACACAAATATTCCGTTCCCTTCCTCTCTTTACAATGTATCTTGGTGAGCTCTCTGATAAAGCTGAGTTGACTGATATAATTAACTAAATTTGTCAGATATGCAGTTCATCAACAGAAATAAATGCAATTATAAAATAGATAGTGTTTAATAGTGTTCTTAAGTTAACGAAGTTATATCCAGTTCACGAAAACGGTTACCGTGGGTATGAAAACAGGATATAAAAATATTTTTTATCAACGAGTGCCACTGTGTTAAAAAGCTTAATCTATCATACTAAAGATTGCTACAGGTTCTTTATATATATATATACAAAGGCTCTTTACAAAAGAATAACATTTGACTTTAAAATTGCCGGCGTCGAGGCGTAACCCTTTTTTACAGCATACAAATCGAAGTGATCCGGAATGTGCACGTTCATTGGACAGGCTAGCTAAGTCAATCAGAGCATGAAACATTTTCAATTTTGCCGTTTTAGGGGAAATTTAGGGTTTCTGTTTTCTATTCCATGTTTAGTATTGCTACATGACACAAATAAATGTTTCATAATCATTACCGTGAAAGAACAATGATTAAAGAGTAAATCAATTTCTTTACAAATACTGCAGTACATACAACAATTTTACTACTTTTAAAATCACTTCAATATCGCAGCGAGGAAAAATTATTCAAATATTCATTTGTGTTTATGTAAATTGTATAGAAAATAAAAAGTTTTTTCATGGTTAACATAATTATATAGAAAGAGAACGGTAGGCATTTGCAACGGATTCTAAAATCGGCTTTAAACTGTAGTCCTTTTTTTCGACTTGGAACTGGTGCCAGATTTGAACAATTGAAGAAAAATGTAAGATTTTATGTCATTCATAAAAAAAAATGAACATATTTAGGTAGAGTTTTGCCTTCCGTACTCCCGGTTGATGTAAACCTGACTTTTTAATCATGGCGTAGACCAGATAACGCCAGAAAACGAAATAGCTTGCAACTGAAGCCCGCTCTAAAACAAGCAACTTCCAAGGTTAGGCAAAGTGTTTGATAAAACGGCTTATATACTGACGAAGATTCTATGGAAAGCTTATATTTTTCCCCGTAGACTGGTCCATATCCCAAAGAAATTGGTACAGAAATAAAATATTTACGGCTGTTTTCTTTTCCGAATCGAGCAACATTTGTCTTGGAAATGATGCCGAAAATGACGTCAATGTCACGTGGTATTGCCACACTGCAAAACATATTGTTAAAAATATTAAAGAAAAAGTGCCAATATTTGCATATTTCTCTAACATGGTTTTTTTCTAGGTCTTTGTACAAAACTCAAAAGTTACTTAGTTCCTTACAGTGTATATGATATTTTATTAACACTATGTGTTTATTGTAAAGATATAATCTGTAGGTTTTATATTTTGCCAAAGTGGTTGGGGTAAATATATCTGATAATTGAAAAACAAATACAACGAAGTTTGTAAGTTAATTTTATTTCTTTGCTTTTTGATAAACTTTCTATGAATTCTTAGGAAAGTATTTTCTGTTTTTTTTTGTTTTTTTTTAATGTCGGTTTTTTTTAAAGAATTTTCGTCTTCATTCAGGTCTAGAGGGTGTGCTAAAATGCACATACATTCATGTGTATACAGTCAGTTGTAAAATTTGTCTGCAAGATATAACTTGTTTCAATATTTTTAATATTATCAGTTAATTGTGACGACATTTGACTGAATATACATCAACAAAACATGCGTTAAATATTGTCTTAATTACGAATACAATTAAATCCTTAACAGTTTCTTTACGAAAAGATAAAAATCACTTTAAAGTCAAAACAATGAGAAAAATGAATTTTGCGTCTTACTGAAGGTCGTTACAGTACGATTCAAAGTAATATCTACTTTCATGTCACTGTAATAAAGAATAAGCACTGTTTATAGAATAACATTTCTAGACATGGTATTTTCAAAAGATACAAAGTAAAATTAAGACTGATACATCATATGATCTATGTGTAGTGAAATAAGTATATCAATAACTTCGCTTGACCAACATATATTTGCTGATGATTTGAAATATAAACTAAATGTCTGTCAAAGATTATTCAAATTTCATGTTATCCATTAAACAATCCTTGACCACTCACCTAAGATCCACTGCAGGAAAATTGCCATAACTCTTTAAAACAGAAGTAAGATAAGATCATGTTAGGAGTATGAATTTTTTTCACCACATACAGTTATGATTTATGAACTATTTGTGAAGGTTCGCTTCAAAGGAAACATACCCAATATCTAGGTACTCATAGGAACTGTTTCACACAAGAAAACTCATATAAAGTGTAATTATATTTCTATATGAGTCCATATGAACTTAGTGATTAGGTCCTATGCCAATAATTCATAATTTTTATCGAGTATCACAGAGTGAATTTTCATAATAATTTTTTTGCTCTGAGAACTTTAAGTTTGGAGAAGATTTTAAAAACAGTTTTAAGGCCATGCAAACATTAGTAACATACCAGGGTGCCATTTAGACTGCAGGAGCATGATTTATAGGCCTGCCAATGGCTGCCATGAGGGGCACTAAGTTTTGAAAGACTTATATAGGAAATCACATGTAAGCCCTCTTTTGGAGAACTACAATGCCTAGAACTTAGATATTCAACATACCAGTAATATTGTCAAGTAGAGAAGACCTCTTTAAAAGTTACATAAAACTCTCTGTTCGTCACTTAGTGTACATAAATTTTACATAGTAAAATGTTTTAAAAGTCTTCTCAAAAAGCAGAATGCACAGAGCATAGATACTATGCGTGTGCCATCATCTTGTGTCATGAATCTTGCTCATAGAGCCACCCGGGTATATAGACTTGTGTAGGAAAACACAATAAGAGAACTTCTAGTGTTAAACTAAATGCATAAAAATTGTATGATGTCCTGCAGTTAAAATGGTTTTGAAATGAATATCACTCATTTTACACAGACTGTTGTAATAAATTTGTATTCTCTACAAACTACAGTTACCAAATAAATTATGTACCATCATAACCTTGTAATACTCTACGAATATATAAAAAATCATGGACAAGATGGTCAAAATTTATCATGCACCAGGGGTCACTAAGTTTATATGGACTCATATAGGAATATAAATAATTATTTAAGTCCTCTCATGAGAAACAATTCTGAGAAACTTGATATTAAGCTGTTTCTTTTAAGGCATCCTTACAAATCATATAATGTTATGACAAAATTGATACACCCAATAACCTACGTTTATAAAGAATTGTGACCTTTCCCCAACAATGGTGTGTGACTTAGGGTCATCATTGCCCTGTTATTGAAATACAAAATAGATATAAAAAATTATGAATTACCATTATTTTATTTTAAATCATGTAGCCTAGGTCAGGTGATATCATTGATATATCTGTTTCACAACACATAGAATGAGATGATGTGATAGTAGCCTTTTTATATATGCAATAATTATTATCTTATTGAGTTAGCTTTAAAGCCTTTTTTCATATTTTCAATATGAAATTGTGAAGGAGTTAATAATATGCGTCAATGGACAACCTTATTCATGTGCATGTTTGCTCTTTAAAGCATGTTTATTTACTTATTGTCTTCTTATGTCTTTACAATTAACAATTAATTAACAATATCAAGATATTGAAACCACTAATATCACGCAACCAAATTTAATAACTGAGTGTATACTAATGAATGTATGTGCATTTATTGATAATTAAGCTCACCTACTTGACCCAAAGAAAGACATATATTTTTATAGCTTCCTACACAATCAAACTAAACATAATTTTTTATAAACCAGTCAGTGTAAATTTTGTTGGTTTTCTATTGTAATTATAGGATAAATTTACCCCACCCTCTTTGACAAAATATATAAACCTACAGTTTTTATGGTTCTCTTATATGTTTAACAACAAACCCTTTTTTGAATTGAATTAAAAATAAGAAATAAAGTTTTTTTTTCTAATTCTGCATATAGAGTTAGAAAACCAAAGAGATTTTTTTCTTGATATCTTTAAAGATATTTTAGACATAAACTTAAAAAAACTTTACTTTCATTATGATTAACATATAATTTGATTATGTTTGATATGTTTAAACACTTTTTTTATAGAAAAAAACATAATTTGTCCTACAATTTATACTATAGAAGTTATATAACAGTTAAGCGTAAATTCGACGGCCATATTGGACGCCATCTTGGATTGAGAAGAGGTATGAACGCAGAAAATTGTAAGATTTAAATTTTTGTAAAGGAGACACTTTATACATGCTATGGTGTAAGTTTCAGGTCTTTACAAAAATTTTGACTGAATGAGTTATTTATGTACGTCAAATTTATATGGCGGCCATTTTGAAAATGGCGGCCATCTTGAATGAGCAGAGATATTTTTGGTAAACGGTAAAAGGGACCGAGTAAGAGTACACTTTGCATATTTAGCCCCGCCTATAAATAAAGCACGAATTTCTTATAAAGCGTTATCATCATGATTAAAATAGACTATAAATCTGTGGAAATGATCAGTGTTACTGTATGTAAGTGCATATGCTTAATCCTCCTAATAAATTTATGCATATGTCTAGAAAATGGAAACAGGCTTTAAACTTCAGGACATACAACTGTAGAATAATGGGTTTTCATTCATATGCCTAATAATTTAATCAGCAGATGAACCTATGTTAGGATATCAAGTAAGATTATTATAGGACCATCTGAATGCACTTGTACACAATGTATACTTATGTTCATTAAAGATATATGAGTAATCACATTATAACAGGACCAAGAGATCATCTGCATGAACATATGCTAGTTTTTATAGAAGATGCATGAGAGGTTAATGTAAGATGAGCAGGGAATCATCTAGATGTAAATATACATTAGTAGTGATGGAATATATATAAGAAAGAGTCATCTGGTCTTTAAGGTGTATAAATACTGTAGTTCTTAAAGAACATATGTGAGGGAAATACATATAAACATTTTTATTATGGAACAGATATAAGGGTAACTCGTAAGATGCCCAGGGATTATCTAGATGTACGTATACTATAGTTTTTCATGGAACAGAAATAATGGGGATCACGTAAGATTACAAGATCATCTGGATGTACATAAACTTTTTTCATTACATATCAGATGTAAGGGGATCAAATAAAATGACCAAGGGATCATCTAGATGTACATATACTATAGTTTTCATTGAACAGAAATAAGGGGATCACGTAAGATGACCAGGTGACATTTAGATGTATATACTTTTTTTCATTCTGGAACATATATGAGGGGATCAAATAAATGACAAGGGGATCATCTATATGTACATAAACTCTTTTTTTATTATGGAACAGATGTAAGGAGATCATGTAAGAATACAAGGGGAATATCTAGATGTACATATACTATAGTATTCATTGAAAATAAATAAAGGTATCACGTAAGATGATAAGGGGATCACGTAGATGACAAGGGGATCATGTAGATGTACATTTAATATAGTTTTAATTGAACAGAAAGAAATAAGGGGCTCACTTACGATGACCAGGAGATCATATAGATGTACATACTCTTTTTCATTATGGAAAATATATGAGGGGATCGCGTAAAATGACAAGGGGATCATGTAGATGTACATATACTATAGACTTCATTGAACAGAAATAAAGGGATCACGTAAGATGACAATGGTATCATCTAGATGTACACATGCTATAGTATTCATTGAAAAGAAATAAAGGGATCACGTAAGATGACAATGGTATCATCTAGATGTACATATACTTTAGTATTCATTAAAAAGAAATAAGGGGATCACGTAAGGTGACAAGGGGATCATCTACATGTACATATACTACCAGGAGATCATATAGATGTACATACTCTTTTTCATTATAGAACATATATGAGGGGATCGCGTAAAATGACAAGGGGATCATGTAGATGTACATATACTATAGACTTCATTGAACAGAAATAAAGGGATCACGTAAGATGACAATGGTATCATCTAGATGTACATATACTATAGCATTCATTGAAAAAAAATAAGGGGATCACGTAAGATGACAATGGTATCATCTAGATGTACATATACTGTAGTATTCATTGAACAGAAATAAGGGGGTCACGTAAGGTGACAAGGGGATCATCTAGATGTACATATACTGTAGTATTCATTGAACAGAAGTAAGGGGATCACGTAAGGTGACAAGGGGATCATCTAGATGTACATATACTATAGTATTCATTGAACAGAAATAAGGGGATCACGTAAGATGACAATAGTATCATCTAGATGTACATATACTATGGTATTTATTGAACAGAAATAAGGGGATCACGTAAGGTGACAAGGGGATCATCTAGATGTACATATACTATAGTATTCATTGAAAAGAAATAAGGGGATCACGTAAGGTGACAAGGGGATCATCTAGATGTACATATACTATAGTATTCATTGAAAAGAAATAAGGGGATCACGTAAGATGACAATAGTATCATCTAGATGTACATATACAATAGTATCCATACCGTAGTACATCAAGTGGACACCCTTTACACGTTGACTAGTATGTTCTCTTTTATATATCCGCTTGATTCCCTTTTAAATGTTTGAAGGTAAATTCTGTGTTGTACATCTGTATGATCCCCTCGTCCATCCTTTTGATCCCCTCTTATATTTTATAGTATATTCTCCTTTGTACATCTGTCTGATCCCCTCGTCCATCCATTCGATCCCCTTTTATATTTTTGATAGTATATTCTCAGTTGTACATCTATTTGATCCCCAAGTACATCAATTTTTATCCTCTCTTGTATGCTTTATATAATGTTTTCTGTTGTAAATTCATATGATCCCCTACTCCATCTAATTGATCTCCCCTTACATTTTTGAAAGAATATTCTCCGTTGTACATCTGTATGATCTCCTTGTACACCCATTTGATTCCCTGTTATATGTTTGATAGTATGTTCTCTGTTGAACATCTATTTGATCCCTTAGTCCTTCCATTTGATCCCCTATCATTTGCTTGAAGGTATATTATCCTCATCTATATCACACCTGGTCTTACGTGATCCCCTGATATCTGTTCAATGAAAACTAAAGAATATGTACATCTAAATGGCCCACTGGTCATCTTACGTGATCCCCTTATATCTTTTCAATGAATAGTATAGTTTATGTACATCAAGATGTTTCCCTGGTCAACTTACGTGATCACCTTATATCTGTTCAATGAATACTATAGAATGTGTACATCTAGATGATCCCCTGGTCAGCTTCCATTATCCCCATATATTTGTTCCAACATATGAAAGAATATATGTACAGGTAAATGACCCCCTTGTCATCTTCCGTGATCCCTTTATTTCTATTCAATGGATACTATAGTACATGTAAATATAGTTGATCCCTTTGTCATCTTTCGTGATCTCAATGTATCCGTTTAATAATTAGAAAGATTATATGTACATCTTTATGACCCACTTGCCTTATTACGTGATCTCCTTTTATCTGTTCAATGAATACTATAGAATGTGTACATCTAAATGATCCCCTGGTCCGATTACATGGTACTCACATATCTGTTCAATAATAAGAAACAATAAATGTACATGTAGATGATCCCCTGCTCATCTCACGTGATCCCTTTATTTCTGTTCAATGAAAAATATAGTATATGTACATATAGACGATCCCTTTGTCATCTTCCGTGATCTCCTTAGATCTGGTCAATGAGTACTATAGTATATGTAAATCTGAATGATCCCCTGGTCAGCTTACATTATCCCCATTTATCTGCTCTAAAATATGAAAGCATATCAGTACATCTAAATGACTCCCTGGTCATCTAACGTGATCCCTTTATTTCTGTTTAATGGATACTTTAGTAAATGTAAATATAGTTGATCACCTTGTCATCTTTCGTGATCTCCATATATCCGTTCCATAAATAGAAAGAGTATATGTACATTTAGATGATCCTCTGGTCATCTTATGTGATCCCCTTTTATCTGTTCAATGAATGTTATAGAATATGCACATCTAGATGACCCCCTTGTCATCTTACGAGATCCGCTGATATATGTTCAATGAATCTTATAGTGTATGCACATCTAGACGATCCCCTGGTCATCTTACGTGATCCCCTGATATCTGTTCAATGAATATTATACTGTATGCACATCTAGACGATCCCCTGGTCATCTTACGTGATCCCCTTAATTATTTATGTTCAATAAAAACTATAACATATGTAAAATTAGATGATCCCCTGGTCATCATACGTTTTCCCCTTATATCCCTTCCATAATAAGAAAGTAGACATGTATATCTAGACGATCCCCTTGTCATCTAACGTAATCGGTATCCCTTTATTTCTGTTCAATGAATATTATAGTATGTGCACATCTAGATGATCCCCTGGTCTGCTAACATAATACCCATATATCTGTTCCATAATAAGAAAGAATAAATGTACATGTAGATGATCCCCTGCTCATCTCACGTGATCCCTTTATTTCTGTTCATTGAATGCTATTGTATATGTAATATAGACGATTCCTTTGTCATCTTACGTGATCTCCTTAGATCTTTTTAATGAATACTATAGTATATGTAAATCTGAATGATCCCCTAGTCAGCTAAAATTATCTTCATTTATCTGCTCCAAAATATGAAAGCATTAGTGTACATCTAAATGACCCCCTGGTCATCTAACGTGATCCCTTTAGTTCTGTTCAATGGATACTATAGTAAATTTTGATATAGTTTAACCCGTTGTCATCTTTCGTGATTTCTATATATCCGTTCCATAATTAGAAAGAGTATATGAACATGTAGATGATCCCCTGGTCATCTTATGTGATCCCCTTATATCTGTTCAATGATTCTTACAGTATATGCACATCTAGATGATCCCCTTGTCATCTTACAAGATCCCCTTATTTCTATTCAATGAAAATATAGCATATGTAAAATTAGATGATCCCCTGGTCATCTTACGTTATCCCCTTATATCCCTTCCATAATAAGAAAGAGTTCATGTACATTAAGGTGATCCCCTTGACAGCTTACATGATAACCATATATTTGTTCCATAATAAGAAAGAATAAATGTACATGTAGATGATCCCCTGCTCATTTTCGTTATCCCTTTATTTCTGTTCAATGGATACTATAGTAAATGTAAATATAGTTGATCCCCTTGTCATCTTTCGTGATCTCCATATATCCTTTCCATCATTAGAAAGAGTAGATACATGTAGATAATCCCCTGGTCATCTTACGTGATCCCCTGATATCTGATCAATGAATCTTATACTATATGCACATTTAGACGATCCCCTGGTCATCTTACGTGATCCCCTTAATTATTTCTGTTCAATAAAAACTATAGCATATGTAAAATTAGATGAAGCCCTGGTCATCTTACATGATCCACTTATATCTGTTCAATGCAAAATATAGTATATGTACATATAGATGGCCCACTGGTCATCTTACGTGATCCCCTTATATCTGTTCAATGAAAAGTACGGTATATGTACATTAAGATGATTCCCTGGTCAACTTACGTGATCACCTGATATCTGTTCAATGAAAACTATAGTTTATGTAAATCTAGAAGACCCACTTGTTATATTACGTTATCTCCTTATATCTGTTCAATGAATACCAAAGTATGTGTACATATAGATGATCCCCTGGTCAGCTTACATGATACCCATATATCTGTTCCGTAATAAGAAAGAATAAATTAACATGTAGATGATACCCTTGTCATCTAACGTGATCGGTATCCTTTTATTTCTGTTCAATGAATATTATAGTATGTGCACATCTAGATGATCCCCTTGTCAGCTTACATGATACCCATATATCTGTTCCAAAATAAGAAAGAATAAATGTACATGTAGATGATCCCCTGCTCATCTCACGTGATCACTTTATTTCTGTTCAATGAATGCTATACTATATGTACATATAGACGATCCCTTTGTCATTTTACGTGATCCCTTTATTTCTATTCAATGGATACTATAGTAAATGTAAATATGGTTGATCCCCTTGTCATCTTTCGTGATCTCCATATATCCGTTCCATAATTAGAAAGAATATATGTACATGTAGATGATCCCCTGGTCATCTTATGTGATCCCCTTATATCTGCTCAATGCATATTATAGTATATGTACATCTAAATGATCCCCTGGTCATCTTACGTGATCCCCTGATATCTGTTCAATGAATCTTATACTGTATGCACATCTAGACGATCCCCTGGTCATCTTACGTGATCCCCTTATTTCTGATCAATAAAAACTATAGCATATGTAAAATTAGATGATCCCCTGGTCATCTTACGTTATCCCCTTATATCCCTTCCATAATAAGAAAGAGGACGTGTATATCTAGATGATCGCCTGGTCACCTACGTGATCCAATGATATCAGTTCAATGAAAATTATTTTATGTGTACAAGTAGATGATCCCCTGGTCATCAAGTACGTGACCCGCTGATATCTGTTCAATGAAAAGTATAGTATATGTACATGGTCATCTTACGTGATCGCGTTGTATCTGTTCAATGAAAACTATATTGTATAAACTTGGTCCTCTGTGATTCCTAATATATTTTTCATATGAACAAAACTATACATTGTATGTATATTCAGATGATCCTTTAGTCATCTAACTTGATATCCTCACATAGGTTCATATGCTGATTAAATCATTTGGCATATGAATGAAAGCATCATTATTGCACGACTTAACACTTTAAAGCCTTTTTCCATTTTTATAAGACATTCGTGTATATTTATAAGGGGGATTAAGCATATGCACTTACATACAGTAACACTGATCATTTCCACAGATTTATAGTCTATTTTAATCATGATGATAACGCTTTATAAGAAAATTCGTGCTTTATTTATAGGCGGGGCTAAATATGCAAAGTGTACGCTTACTCGATCCCTTTTTCCGTTTACCTATTTTTGGGCCCACTTCACTTTTGAAATCTATGTGGTCTTAAGATGATTTCCTGAAAGTTTCATGCTTGTATCACAATTTGCACTATTTTCTCAATTTCCCGCCCACTATATATAGAGAATGAAACAGCTTTTTTCAAGGCAGGGTATCACGATGTTTGATCGAATTTTTTCCATGAGGTTTGATTTTTACGTCCGCAACGAAAGGGATCAGTGAGCTATTTA